>NW_021130558.1:965894-1167202 GCF_004193835.3 Ostrinia furnacalis
CTTTAACACATTGTGAACCACTTTTCTTTCACGACTATAAAAAGATTTTAGCAATTTCATTCACAAAATCAATTGCGCACATTTAAAATAAAGTTTGTTTACACTTTGACAGCAATAGACTGACATGCAAGGAGACATGTCAATGAAGTTTTTAGTTACTGTTGCCATTAAAAGAAATTAGTACAATTAGTTTTCCGCAACATGGCGAGGGTTTTTATGTTCCTGGTCAGGCTATAATGCGAATACTTTGTATAGCCTGCACCCCGATTACGGTAACTTTTAACGTCTACAATCCAGACGCGTTTCTGATTCTGCAATACGATTGGTCAAAACAGCTGACGTACGCTGTTGAACGACCAATCGTATCGCAGAATCGAGAAGCGTGTCTGGATTGTTGACGTTATAAGTTACCGTAATCGGGGCTCAGACCAGGAACATAAAAACCCTCGCCATGTTGCGGAAAACTAATGGTACTAATTTCTTTTAATGGCAACAGTAACTGAAAACTTCATTGACATGTCACCTTGCATGTCAGTTTATTGCTGTCAAAGTGTAAACAAACTTTATTTTAAATGTGCGCAATTGGTTTTATGAATTAAATTGCTAAAATATTTTTATAGTCGTGAAAGAAAAGTGGTTCACAATGTGTGAAAGTATTTGTCGAAGAGAAATACTAAGGGTTCGGACAATATTTTCATTGATAATGTTCCGACAAAGGTTGTCAAATTGACTGACATGTTTGTCGTATAGTACAGTCCACTATAAAAATTAGCTGTGGTTTGTTTCAACTACCTATTTTAATTTTTTTTGTCACTTTCTAAGTGTTGAATTTTATGGGATTGGAAAGAAGTACCGAGTTTGAAGCGTTCATGAGCAGACATTGCAGTTGAATATTCAAGTTCTGAATTTGATTATTGATGAATAATAAAATAAATTCTACTAGTTCGATTGATGGTTTCATTTAATTTATTTAAATCAGGTTACCTATAGGATAATATTTTTTCGTTAATTTATGAAAATATCAAATTAGCCCGTAATCCTGAATCCTGATACATAAAGTTAGCCTATTAATTTATCACAGGTACGACTGTACTCAGTGTTGCACTATCAAATGCAATTGACGCGCCTCTGTGCCAGGGTTTTTATGTTCCTGGTCAGGCTATACTTTGTATTGGTGGCCATCAAAAATATTGTATACACTTGTCGCTCGGCGCCCCGATTGCGCTAATTTGAAATGTCTCCAATGCTTTTGCGCTCCATCTCTAGTCCACACTCCAATTTCATTCGTGTTCGTGAAGTTCGTGAAGCGTTTGACTTGCGTTTCAGATAGAGCTTTCTGGCAGCTTTTACACAAAGATGGTTTTATTAATCTAAGCAAAGATGCAATTTTGCAAAAAATTGCGTTTTACGTTAGGGGGCGTCCATAAATTACGTGAGNTTCAAATCGGTCCAGTAGTTCCTGAGATTAGCGCGTTCAACCAAACAAACAAACAAACAAACAAACTCTTCAGCTTTATAATATTAGTATAGATTCTTGACATTCTCTCGCTGAAGCTGCGACCGGAGTATTTAAGACGGGAGACTACAGACTTTTGTCCGATGATAGTTTAATCGGGCAGTTTATCAGTATGAAAGTACGCACTCTACACTAACTTGGTATCGACCGATTTCTCATACAAATTGGCAGCAACACGCAACTATCGCCCGACTAAAAGACTCTGGTCTGCGGCTAGGCTTAACCTGCATATAGTTCATTTAACTTTGATGACGTAACGTCATGCTCGCCCTCACCCCTGAAAAGACATTGCCGGAAATTGGCGTCTTTTTTTTTCGCGCGGCTATCGACCTAATCTTCTTTTTGATTACAAAATAGTGTAATAAACCAAACTTAATATGACATGCGTATACCTCTAAACTCAGTCTGAACTGAGTTACGAGCATTAGAAGTTTGATGATTTTACATACTAGATTTGCTTTTTGCGCGCAAGTTTTATAAGAAATTGCAACAAAATAGTGACATTGTATGTGTAAACAAACAATACCATCCATTAAAGGCTCCAGACATCAGTATGGAGCAGAATCAGCGCAATAATGATAACGCAATACAGGGTGGAAACGATAAGTGATCTCATTCGATTATTTCTTAACTATACAAGATATCGAGAAAGTGGTTACTGATCCTGAAAGTGCTTCACGAGCTCTATCCAACGGTACCAATAATAGGTTACAGAATTAACTGAATCTATCCGAAAATTAAATGTTTTCAGCCTCCATACTAAATGTATGCCAGCCAAACAATATTTGAAATGTTTTTTTTTAATTAAATAATAAACACTTAAAATGAACTCGCAAATTGCATTCTTATTTAAAATTATTCATGGACAACGTTGGTTTTAGGCTTTACTTGCTATAATATTATCAAGACATGAGTGCCTTGACTGTGGCTGTACTAAATGTATGGAAGATGGAAACATTGAATTTTCGGATGGATCCAGTTTATTTTATAACCTATTATTGGTATCGTTGGATAGAGCTCGTGAAGCACTTTCAGGATCAGTAACCAGTTTTTGAATATTTTGTATAGTTTTTAATATTATGTGGTTTTACTAAATGTATGGAAGCTGGAAACATTGAATTTTCGGATAGATTCAGTTAATTATGTAACTTATTATTGGTACCGTTTGAAAGAGCTTGTGAAGCACTATCAGAATCAGTAATCAGTTTTTCGATATCTTGTATAGTTTAGAAATAATCGACTGAGATCACTTAACGTTTCCACCCTGTATATTGGTCGATGGCCGCGCGAAAAAAAAAGGCGCCACAGTCCATACGAAATCTGGCATTGCCATTTGTCTTTCGTCGGCCGCAGGTGGTGGAGGGCGTGTACAGCATGGAAGGCTCGGTGGCGCCGCTGGCGGCCATCGTGGCGCTGAAGAAGCGGCTGGGGCTGCAGCTGTACCTGGACGAGGCTCACTCCATCGGCGCCATGGGCGCGCGCGGCCGCGGCGTGTGCGAGCTGGCCGGCGTGGACCCGCGCGACGTCGACGTTCTCATGGGCACCTTCACCAAGAGCTTCGGCGCCGCCGGCGGCTACGTCGCAGGTCGGTAGCGTGCCTTCGCTTGATTACTATTTCCAAACGACGTAAAGCCTGGTCCGTGAGCACGTAGAATCCCGTCCAATGACCCCAAGCTGCCCATCCTTGTCGCTCGCANTTACCTACATACGTAGGTCATTACAAATAAGTAGATTAATTATTTTTTCACTAGACAGCAACCCTAACAGCGTAATAAGAGTTCAGAGGCACGCGATAGAAAGAGACAAAACTTGTAGGTGAATAAAATTGTAGGTACGTAGTGCTGTGCGAGCTGAATTCCACTGTATCGCGTCGTAGCAAGACTCGCATTTATTTAAATCGTCTTGCGGAGTAATCCTTCTGTACCTGTACTATTACTTATTCTGTGCCGATAGTTGTGCCCGATGTTAATTTGTATGAAGAATCGGCCAAATCGAATCAGCGTAGTGTACGCACTCCCATACATGCCCATACTGATCAACTGCCCGACTAAACTATCGGCCGACGAAAAATCAACGGTGTGCGCCTACTCTAAATAATCATGTGATCTCCACCAATCTTGATATAATATGTATATTTATAATCTGTAAGGCCTCTCATTTCCATCGGGCACTCTGGGCATATGCACAGGACCTTATAGTAAAATAGAATGCCTATACTTAAATGACTGTGANTACTCGAAGCATAGACATTGCAAAATAGGCATTTTATTAAATATCACGTGAGATTAGGGGGGTGGGGGAGGGGGTCAGGCAAAATCTCACCAAATCTCACCAAGGGGGGCGGGGGGGTTGAAAAATGGCCAAAATTGTCTCACGTAATTTATGGACGCCCCCTTACGAGGACAACTTCGTTTCGTCAACTGTCAAAGCGAGACACCGCGATACCGTGGCGATACGAATTTGTGCATACAGCTGAGTGTTGTTCGTCGTCCAGTTGCGTTGCAGTTGAAAATATTTAGCGCAATCGGGGCGTACCTAGTGTGATGCCGCTTTTACATTATGCGGAAATTAGCCAATTAAAAATAATGATTTCTGTCATTGAGTTTGGTGGGACAGTTCAACGTGGGTCATCTATATTATTGTATTTTTATAAAAGCGGCATGTGACAGGACTAGGAGTGTTCGCCTCAACTTTTTATAAGAAAGCGCCATCTGTCTGCGTCTATCCGCTAGCTGCAGTAAATTTGACATTTTAGGCTCATTTAAGTTTGTGGGTGGTCGGCAAAACAGCTTCTTTTACCACAGGACATCAAGCACTTCAAGTGCTTTAAAAAAATTACTAAATTTTTAACATACGATTTAACAGCGCTGCATGAAGTCGCTTAAATCGCGTGAAATTAATTCAACACTCCTCCTCTCCCTCACCTCACTTCACCACAAGGAAAGGATGGCGGCGATTGTGGAAAACGGCAGCGTTGTGAATAAAATAAGTCCTAAAAAGAACGTGGAAGAATGCAACGGAAAACCAGGAAATTTATTGAATGGCAACGTAAATCTTCAAAATAATGGTTACACAAAATCGGAAACAATCAGTAATGGTATTACCGTAAGTATAGACATTCAATTATTTTCTAACCGCATTAAAATCTTTCATGAAGTGGCAAACGTAATATTTATGATACGCTTTCATAGAGACACGCCCCTAAAATAAGTAATTGAATGCAGTTTCAACGTGAATGAATTTAGAGGCAGCCGGCAGGCAATCGGCTAACTGGTGTGCTAGTGACCCACTGTGATGCTTTTGCTAGATTTAAAAAATATCTCAGTCAACTAGCTAGATAAAGAAAATTTAACACCTGCCTGCTGAGGGAGTAAGTCATGTGTATTATATTATCAATTAAAAATACATGAACAAATTAGGTGGGGCGTCCATGCTCTAGAATTTTTATCACAGAAATAATTTATAGTCATCTAGGAAAACTGTACAAGTTAAATATGGTACTACCCCTTTTCTAACTGAACGTGAAATGAATGTTTATAAAAATAACAAACTTGGTAATTCTATTTATATTTAGGTAGATATTTTGATTTATTTAATGCAATTACTAAATCCTCTATATTGATCGGTGCTTAAACTCTAAAATTGATTTTGGTTTTCTCTGGTGTTTAAGTACCCTAACCTTGTAAAAAGAAATACCAGTTATCTTCTATTTTATTGTTATAATCTAAATCAATCAGTGTTTCTTAACCTGTGGCATGTATGGGGCTCCGCAGCCTTATCTTTGGTCCATCCATTTGACAATCATGAATAAATGCCACCAAAAGTCTCGTAGTCGTAATTTATTGCTGCTTTTTTATCATAGGGGTACTTAAAATTGTGTAGGAAATCCTAAGGGGTCCATGGACAAAAAAAGGTTAAGAAACGCTGGTCTAAATAATTAAATTTTTACATGGCGATTCAAATGTTATTTCTGAATCATCATAATAAATAGGATAGATGTAACTATCTGTGTATTTTATAGTTTACATAAAATGTAGGAATGCACTACTACAATCAAACCACTTGTGATTGTCAGGCTCAGCTTTAAACAATGTACTCACTACCCGTCACTCACAGAGTGACATTCTGTTTAGTGGGTGTGGCCTGTGGGCTACACATTAAGAGTAGGCGCACACCATTGATTTTTAGTTGGCCGATAGCAGGCCTGGCTCACTCCGCGCGGTACATCCGATAATTACCTACAGCGAAGCGCCCCGCCGGCGGGTATTATATCAGTCGAGTGTCGCGCGCGCGCTCGTCAGGACGCTGGCGTGCGTTGTAGTATGATTATAATTCTATGATCGAAGTATTATTTAAAAATGGACATAAAGAGAAAGAAATATTGTGCGGCGTTCGGGTGTTTAAATTCGAAAAGTAATCTACCGGATTTATCTTTTTTTTTCGCTTCCCAAAGATGCTGAAAGGTATGTTGGCCATGTAGGTAATCAATAATTCTTAGGATAGTATAGGAACCTAACCTACTATGACTACTGCTCAGAATGCGTTCGTTCGTTTCAACCAAATGACGTCCACTGCTGGACAAAGGCCTCTCCCAAGGTTTACCATAATGAATGCATATTTACCTACATACGTAGGTCATTACAAATAAGTAGATTAATTATTTTTTCACTAGACAGCAACCCTAACAGCGTAATAAGAGTTCAGAGGCACGCGATAGAAAGAGACAAAACTTGTAGGTGAATAAAATTGTAGGTACGTAGTGCTGTGCGAGCTGAATTCCACTGTATCGCGTCGTAGCAAGACTCGCATTTATTTAAATCGTCTTGCGGAGTAATCCTTCTGTACCTGTACTATTACTTATTCTGTGCCGATAGTTGTGCCCGATGTTAATTTGTATGAAGAATCGGCCAAATCGAATCAGCGTAGTGTACGCACTCCCATACATGCCCATACTGATCAACTGCCCGACTAAACTATCGGCCGACGAAAAATCAACGGTGTGCGCCTACTCTAAATAATCATGTGATCTCCACCAATCTTGATATAATATGTATATTTATAATCTGTAAGGCCTCTCATTTCCATCGGGCACTCTGGGCATATGCACAGGACCTTATAGTAAAATAGAATGCCTATACTTAAATGACTGTGATTATCCTACTAATATTATTAAATGCGAAAGTTTGGATGTCTGGATGTTTGTTACTCATTCACGCGAAAACTACTGAACGGATTTTGATGAAACTTTACAGTATTATTGTTTACAACCCAGAATAACATATAGGCTATAATTTATGACGATCTGTGACAAACAAAATTTCACGCGGGTGAAGCCGCGGGCAAAAGGAAAAGCTAGTGTAAAATAAAGATAATATCACTTACTAGGTACCCTTTATTACCGTTTTATTTTAAAAAGTGAATAGGTGTACGAGTATGTGTGAATATTGGAGACCAGTGGTCAGTTTCCAGTACTGGCTGACGTCAGTGTTTGTTGGGTTCCAGAAGTCGGCGGGCGGGCGGGCTCCGCAGCGCGGCGCGGCGTCCATGGAGCCCATGGACTGGGCGCAGTTCGACACGGACCGCGGCTCCTTCGAGCACTGCTCGCTGCTGACGGCCGCGCTCACGCAGCTGGGGCTCTACATCCTCATGTTCCTCGGCTTCGTCAACCAGCTACTGTTCACGCCCAAGGTCGCTACGGAGAAGAACAGAGAGGTAACATTATGGCATTGGATACGGATGATGTATAAGATGTACCGGTGCCCCACTGGTTTTGGAATATGATCCAAGGGGTACACAAAAAACATTCAAACATAAGTTTATTAGTGCAGGAAACACCAATGGAATTCAGCCTCGGCTCAATAGTGTAGCATGTATTGATCAAAGATATTAATTAATGATGATGGCCAACAAGACGCGTGGCTTGGAGAAACGGTGTTATCAAGGTCTGAATGATGCCATCGTATCTGAGCTATTCANTCGAGTCAACTTCATCAAATCGTGTTTCCATCCGTTAATAGCCCTAGAAAATATCCTCAACTATGCCCAAAAAAAATTGTAGCCTTTTATTTTACTGTTTAGTACCTCAAAAATGAAAAATGAAAACCTCATTTTCGCCATTTTCTCTGTTACCCGGCCTTAAGGTAATTATTCACCATTGAATATTTTTGAATAGAAAATACTGGAGAGTTGCCATCACATTCATTATAGCAAAGTACCTCTGTCTGTTCGCGATAAACTCAAAAAATACTTATTGTATATGAATAATATGAATATGTACTTACTTATGAAAGTATATTTATTTATTAATTCAAGAGTGCCTGCTTTCTTTCTTGTCAATTCGCTACAAATCATTTATTAAACTTCGATTATTATAAATTATGACATACAATAAATTTTGGTTTAAATGAACTAATGATTGTTATTGTTAATATTAATAAAAGAAAATGTGATTAGCACGCATCGCATTGGCTTTATTGTCTGTTCGCGGTAATAATGGCCGGTCATACGGTGTGCGAAGATAAGAGAGGATTAAATCACAGATTTCCTATGCAAATCTGTGTCGTCCAATTTTAAAAATTATTTTTGTGTTGGATAGCCCATTTATCGAGGATGGCTTTAGACTATATAACATTACCCTACAACTAATAGGGGCGGCAAAGAAAAATGTTCCAAAAACGGGAATCATTATTCAAATTCAAATTCGCGGGGACAGCTAGGTTTCCTCATATAAAGNGCTATTCATTCCAAAACAACGACGAAAGAAATGATATTTCTTAAATATTATGAAAGAAATGCTCTTTACAATCATGTCGTAGTAAGTAATAAAATAGTATAGCCATGGTCCATGGGTGTAGCAATGAGCAATCAATTATATAGGGCAATAAAATCAATTCCCGTCCCGCATTGTTCTTTTGTTGATCGTTATCACGGGTTTCAGTTATTACTGAAACACCGTGTGATTTATAGTCGTCGGCAAAGTTAACTAAGGCCAAGTATTAGATTTAATACAAACTATTGAGTTACTTAATATTTTTTAAACAACTGATTAATGTTTTGAAATACATAGATGTCGGATAAATTGTGCTGTTAAATGTAGGTATTGATTGTTTTGTGACGAAATCGAAACTCGTGCTCACCGGACTGCGCCGATGTCGCGTCAAGGTGACTATTCCGCGGTCAGTCCATAAAAAACAACTCTAAGGCTAATCTGCGCAGTCTTACATGCCATTAAAATGCACAAAACGTAGGTAGGTATTTTAAATATTCCATTTAGGTAATTATTCACCATTGAATATTTTTGAATAGAAAATACTGGAGAGTCGCCATCACATTCATTATAGCAAAGTATCTCTGTCTGTTCGCGATAAACTCAAAAACTATGTATACTTACTTATGAAAGTATATTTATTTATTAATTCAAGAGTGCCTGCTTTCTTGTTTGTCAATTCACTACCAATCATTTATTAAACTTCGATTATTAAAAATTATGATATACAATAAATTTTGGTTTAAAAGGACTAATGATTGTTATTGTTAATATTATTAAAAGAAAATGCATCGCATTGGCTTTAATGTCTGTTCGCGGTAATAATGGCCGGTCATACGGTGTGCGAGGATAAGAGAGGATAAAATCACAGATTTCCTTTGCAAATCTGTGTCATTTTAAAAATTATTTTTGTGTTGGATAGCCCATTTATCGCGGATGGCTTTAGGCTATATAATATTACCCTACGCCCTACAGCTAATAGGGGCGGTAAAGAAAAATGTTCCAAAAACGGGAATCATTCAAACTATTTACACACGTACGAATTCGCGGGGACAGCTAGTTTCTTCATATAAAAATTACACTTTAAAGCCTGTAACTAGGATAATATTAGGATATAGATAGGTAGAATTTTGTATACTCGTTATGAAGTCCCTACGCAAATATCTATTCCTTTTCTGAAACAGAAACAGATAGATCTCTTACATACGCCTTACGCTACAGTAGCGTCAACATAGCGCCTCGATTTCAGTTTCTATTCTTGAATGTCTATGATCAACTTGCATGGCTCCGCTTTGCCGCGCAAATCTCTGGAGGAAGCGCTACCGAAAGCCGCATGCGTCAACTTTCCTCGGCCGCGCGCGCCTGAGCACCCGCTGGAACGATGTCGAGTCGCGGCGCTTTCCTCGCGCGCTCATATCGCCAGTTATTAAGTCCGCTTGTCCCCAACGAGTCACACCCACCATTTGAAGTTATGAAGGAAAATTAATTACATTGTCAAATCAGACAGACAATAGACAATATTCCTTTTTTAGCATTTTTTCTATTGCAGTAATGATGATTTTGCCAGAAAAAATAATCTAATCAATTAGAACGATATGTCGTCGCTGGCATCCAACTTTATCCTCGTATTTGTCCTCGTTAGAAAAGTCGTTATCTACTTTATCTTTACAAACATATTAATGTCTATCTTTACGATCTTAGGCACCAGTCCCTGTCCAGAAGAGACAATGGAACCGCAGGACACAATATCTCAAAGCGTTTTGTACCCTACAGATAATTACATAAAAAAATTAAAACACGGTAGGTATCTACTTGAAATGTACTAAGTTTAAAATGTCAGGTCCGTAACATTGTGCGTGGTGGTTGCAGGGCTACGCGCCGCTGTACAACCCGTTCGAGCAGTTCTACTCGCGCTACGTGTACCGGCGCGTGGCGCACTGCTTCAACCGGCCCATCTGCTCCGCGCCCTCCGTCGAGATATCGCTCATGGAGCGCGACTCCGCCGACTACAACTGGTCTTTTAGGTACCTACCACACGACTTCTGTCTTGCAGCGGTTGGCTGGGTTGATCTTCAATCCACGGTTTTTAGCTGAAGTTTTCCTTTATCCATTATTATTAAATTTTAATTTAAAATATTTTTCAATTTTCCTCTTTCCATGTCTAAAAATATATTGCCTCGATAATGCCTCGTTTTTTTGAGGAAATAACATATTATATAGCGATGCCTGATAATTACTATTCAATACACATGTGCAGCTATGAAACAAAGCTATGGAGTTTCCAAAACAGTATGTTAATAAACAATGACTCATGTTCGATAGCGTCGGTAAGAATTATTATTGGCTGGTTAGCGGTACGTTATAAAAATACATGGCTACTTTCGTGTTTCCAGGTTGACCGGCCGAAAGCTGCGCTGCCTGAACCTCGGGTCGTACAACTACCTGGGGCTGAGCGCGGAGCCCGAGTCGCTGCCGGTGGTGGCGGCGGCCGTGCGGCGCTACGGGCTGGCGCTGGGCTCGCCGCGCGCCGAGCTCGGCTCCACCGCGCTGCACCAGGAGCTCGAGGCCACCACCGCCGCCTTCCTCGGCGTCGAGGTTCGAACTTCTGTCCGCCTGAACCACCCGGCTCGAGCTTTGCTCCTCTGAAGTATAATACAGATATGGAAATTATCCCACCTCTCGTCCTCACCGCTGTGACTCCTGTGTGGCCAGGATCTTCCCAATAAAAACCCAACTGGTGAAGGTCAAGGTTATCCCGGGGGAAACTTGAACTCGCAACGAAATTAATCAAAAGAACATAGGAGGAGTTCGAAGTTAATATTCGACTTCCCTCCAGTACAAAGTGGATGACAGGTGACAAAACAAAGGTTCACCAATCTTTAAGAAAAGACATACACCACGGACAGTAAACAAACTATGGGAACCTATCNGATCTGTTCTGTGAGCTGCTAGCTACCTGCCAATAATATAGAGAGCCACTCAACAGCACTATCGGTGCACAGTAGCGAAGTTCACGCGTGGCGCCCGACGCTGAGTCTCGTCCCGGCCCGTTGCAGGCGGCGATCGTGTTCGGCATGGGGTTCGCGACCAACACGCTGTCGCTGCCGGGGCTGCTGGGCGCCGGCACGCTGGCGCTGAGCGACGAGAAGAACCACGCCTCGCTCATCCTCGGCCTGCGCCTGGCGCGCGCCGCCGTGCGCGTGTTCCGCCACAACGACGTGCGCCACCTCGAGCGCGTCGCGCGCAAGGCGCGAGCCGAGGGACGCTGGCGGCGCATCATCATCGTGAGTCTGATACTGCCTTATCTACAGATATACTTCCTTAACTGCAGTTCATAAGTGCCACTAGTGGTCTAAATTGAAAGCGTAACAGACAGACAGACAGACAGAGTTACTTTCGCATTTATAATATTAGTTGGGATTCTTGACATTCTCTCGCTGATACTGCGACCAGAGTATTTAAGATTGTCTGCACACTACAAACTTTTTGTACGATGATAGTTTAGTCGGGCAGTTTATCAGTATGAAAGTACGCACTCTACACTGACTTGGTATCGACCGATTTCTCATACAAATTGGCAGCCGACGCAACTATCGCCTGACTAAGGGCAGAAACTGCGTTAAGCGGGCCCCGGCGCGGTTTCATACGAAAGTCCCCCGCGCGGGTGCCCGCGAGTTTCGGGCCTAAAAGATTCTGGTCTGCGGCTAGGCTTACCTGCATGACGTATAGTTCATTTAACTTCGATGACGTAACGTCATGCTCGCACTCACCCCTGAAAAGACATTCCCGGAAATTGGCGTCTTTTTTTTTTCGCACGGCCATCGACCTAATCTTCTTTTTGATTACAAAATAGTATAATAAATCAAACTTAATGTGACATGTATACCTCTAAACTCAGTCTGAACTGAGTTACGAGCATTAGAAGTTTGATGATTTTACATACTAGATTTGCTTTTTGCGCGCAAGTTTTATAAGAAATTGCAACAAAATAGTGACATTGTATGTGTAAACAAACAATACCATCCATTAAAGGCTCCAGACATCAGTATGGAGCAGAATCAGCGCAATATTTTGTTGCAATTTCTTACAAAACTTGCGCGCAAAAAGCAAATCTAGTATGTAAAATCATCAAATTTCTAATGCTCGTAACTCAGTTCAGACTGAGTTTAGAGGTATGTTATATGCCATAGTAAGTTTGGTTTATTACACTATTTTGTAATCAAAAAACAAAGTTTGGTCGATGGCCGCGAAAAAAAAAAGACGCCACCTTCCATACAAAATTGTCTTTTCTAATTTATATATTTAACGCACTATAGTATGATCATAATTTAATTTCATAAAAGTATTTTTTTGCAAAATTATTGTAAAATTACTAATTTATTGTTATTTAACTTATTTCAATTTAAAATTTACTAATGTTCTGTGCTACGTTAATTCAATTTCTTTTGTGTAACGCCTATAATTAAGATAGCACTTAACCTATTATATAAGCATGTATAATATTGTCTAAAATGGTGTATGTCTTGTTGGTGTTAATAAATAAATAAATAAATAAATCTGGCATTGCCATTTGTCATCGGCCGCAGGTGGTGGAGGGCGTTTACAGCATGGAGGGCTCGGTGGCGCCGCTGGCGGCCATCGTGGCGCTGAAGAAGCGGCTGGGGCTGCAGCTGTACCTGGACGAGGCGCACAGCGTCGGCGCCATGGGCGCGCGCGGCCGCGGCGTGTGCGAGCTGGCCGGCGTGGACCCGCGCGACGTCGACGTGCTCATGGGCACCTTCACCAAGAGCTTCGGCGCCGCCGGCGGCTACGTCGCAGGTCGGTAGCGTGTCTTCGCTTGATTACTATTTCCAAACGACGTAAAGCCTGGTCCGTGAGCACGTAGAATCCCGTCCAATGACCCCAAGCTGCCCATCCTTGTCGCTCGCACGTAATTATGTTGCTGTCGCGCTCGCTCACTCACTGCGGGCGCGCGTCGCACAGTCGCGACAGCAATATAATTATACGCAAGCGATAAGGATGGGTAGCTTGGGGTCATTGGACGGGATTCTACGTGCTCACGGACCAGGCTTTAGTTAAGAAAAGACTGTCCATTAATGAAGGCTGTCGTTTTAGTGCTCATAAATTGGCGCCACTGTAGAGTAAGGTCACTGTCACTCGTTCGAAGAGAACGAAGAGAGTGGCGCCAACTGGCGAGCGCTGAAGCGGTAGGAGGACTATCGCATTTACACTCATCAGGATGGCGCCACTGTAGAGTAGGGTCGTGTCAATTGCCAGTGGTACCAACTGTCAAGTATAAAAGTAACAGCCTGCATTACGTGATTGGTTTTGGCCATATTAGTGAAGGTGTTTCTTACGGAAAAAAAATCTGTGCCCCTTTTTTCATAGTGACATTAAATGAACACACTGAAAACCAGCGTCGTGGCTTTCCTCACCGGGGGCCACGGCATATGCTGAGTGGGGTCCCATTACGATGGGCATCGCTGTGCGACAGGGTGGCACTGCTTAGTTTACTTGCTCATTCATTGTATGTTTTATGTCACCTCTGTCTTATTTGCTTTTTTTTTTATTTTACCTCTTTTGTCTTTTGTGATTTCCATGGCAATAAATGTTTCTTTCTTTCAAATGTGATTCGCCTCGATTCCCTCCCCCCTTTGAACACCGCACGTAATCACCGCACACCGTATTTCCTATGTGGTGATCGCGGCACATTCCCGCGAGCGTGGCTCTGACGAGCGTCGTTGCGCAGGCTCGGAGAGGCTGGTGCGCGGGCTGCGCGCGCTGGGGCACGCGCACAGCTACGCGCACGCGATGGCGCCGGGCGTGGCGGCGCAGGTGCTGTGGGCGCTGCGCGCGCTGGGCGGCGGGCTGGGCGCGGCGCGCGTGGCGGCGCTGCGCGACAACACGCGCCACTTCCGGCGGCGCCTGCGCGAGCTGGGCGTGGTGGCGTACGGCCACCGGGAGTCGCCCGTGGTGCCCATGCTGGTGTACTCGTTCAGCAAGATGGCGGCCACGGTGGAGCGGCTGACGGCGCGCGGCATCGCCACCGTGGGCGTCGGCTTCCCCGCCACGCCGCTGTCCGAGGCGCGCATCAGGTCAGTGCGCGTTGTGTTTCAAACGTTGCGTTCACTTATCGCTTTATGTGTCATGTTACTTTTTTTGCCACCATTATTTTTGTCGGGTTCGACGCAGACCGTCCCGTTCGCATTTCGTCACGGGTCAATGGAATAATTTTTGAATATGTGACGAAATGCGACTGAGACGGTCTGCGTCAAACTCATATTTGACTACCGTGTTTGTGACGGGACTAGGTTATGCATCATGGCAGAATTATTTTGACTAACTTTGACCTTTAAATAATAAGTTTCATCAGAATCCGTCTTGTAGTTTTTGCGTGAAAGAATAATAAAAATCCATCGATCTCCACTATCTTTACTTTTTTTATTAACACTCGACAAAAAGTTAAACCGAGTCAAAATGTTAAGGTCACAGTGATAAGATAAAGCATAATTTTAATTATAACTCTAATCGATTTATCGTCTTCACTCAGATAATTAGGGATAGGGAAGCATTGAAAAATGATAAAAGTGGTATCTTTCACGCGAACATAAATTATGACATTAATAATATATCAATATCAAAATAATCAGAAAAATACAGTTTCGAATAAACAATATCAGCGAAAAGTATACATAGCCACTCATCGCCAATCAAGCGTGCGATGAGTGGGGAGGTGACTCATGTGTAAGTATAGATTACAAACATTTTTTATCGATGAACAAACAACAGAAAATCTGTTTAATCCCCCAGTAGGGACGAGTTAGCTTTTTAGGTATAATTTGATTTCTCATTACAACCCAATTGAGCCGCGCCCCTGCACTGTTCATACGCGCCGAGTAAAGCCCGCCGCCGCGTCGCCTCCGCGCCATCAAAGCATAATTTTGCCAGCCGGCGGCGGCGGCGTCGTGTGCAGTAAACTCACACTCAGCCCTCTGAACTCGACTGGGTTGTATTGTATTTTCTTTATTTTTTCTAATTCGTCGGCCGTTTGGTGTAGTGGTTCAGAACGGACCACTCTGCCGAGAGGTCCCGGGTTCGATTCCCGGCCGGGCAGGAATTGAAATGATGAATTTTAATTTCTGTGATGGGTCTGGGTGTTTTCTATTTATTAACTAAGTATGTTGTTATCATTGGCAGAAAATAAAAGACTGTGTTGATGAACAGAGGTTTCCTGTATTTCCAATAATTAAAGTACTTAGTTGAAAATTCACACATCGTACATAGCAGTGAAAGCAATGAGCATAGCAATGGCAGGTCCTGTCATAGACCAAAGACCCAATTAGATTTGTAATCTATGNGTAAATAATAAAATAATAAATAATAACACTCGACAAAAATTTAAACCGAGTCAAAATGTTAAGGTCACTGATAAGATAAAGCATAATTTTAATTATAACTCTAATCGATTTATCGTCTTCACTCAGATAATTAGGGATAGGGAAGCATTAAAAAATAATAAAAGTGGTATCTTTCACGCGAACATAATTATGACACTAATAAAATATGTGAACTAGTAAAAATAATCGGAAAAGTACAATAAAACAATAACAGCGAAAAGTACACATACATAGCCACTCATCGCCAATCAAGCGTGCGATGAGTGGGGAGGTGACTCATGTGTAAGTATAGATTACAATCATTTTTTATCAATGAACAAACAACAGAAAATCTGTTTAATCCCCCAGTAGGGACGAGTTAGCTTTTTTAGGTGTAATTTGATTTCTCATTACAACCCAATCGAGCTAACTGCGGACGTCGCTGGATTGCGACTCCCTCGCGCTCACCCGCACATCTCCCGCGCTCGCCACGTCCAAACCAGAGGGCTTAGCGCTCCTGCACACGACGCCGCCACCGCGCCGCCGCCGCGCCGTCGCCGCGCCCCTGCACTGTTCATACGCGCCGAGTAAAGCCCGCCGCCGCGTCGCCTCCGCGCCATCAAAGCATAATTTTGCCAGCCGCGCGGCGGCGGCGTCGTGTGCAGGAGCGCTTAGTGTGAGATTACATCAAACGTCCTCACTGGTGAGCCCGTGAAAAAATGACATTAAATTTATGACGGATTGTATAGCGCCCCTAGCGGGAACTTTCAAAAACTAAAATTTTCATATAATTTTTTTAACGCGCTTTCTAGTGAGGATTGGGTTGTATTGTATTTTCTTTATTTTTTCTAATTCGTCGGTCGTTTGGTGTAGTGGTTCAGAACGGACTACTATGCTGAGTGGTCCCGGGTTCGATTCCCGGCCGGGCCTAAATTGAAATGATGAATTTTAATTTCTGTGACGGGTCTGGGTGTTTTCTATGTAATTAGTATGTATTTAAAATAAAAAGTATTTAAGTATGTTTATATCCGTTGTCTAGTACCCATAGTACAAGTTTTGCTTAGTTCGGGGCTAGCGGCGCAGTGTAAAATGTCCAAGCATATAATTAATTAATTAAATTTATGTTGATATGTGGTTGTGGTGCAGGTTCTGCCTGTCGGCGGGGCACACGCGCGAGCAGCTGGACCGCTGCCTGGCGGCCGTGGACGAGGTGGCGAGCGAGCTGGGCCTGCGCTACGCGCGCGCGCCCGCCTCTTAGCGCCTCCCACCCGGGCGCCGTCCGCACGTACCTCGCTACTATACTTGTTATGTTCAATAAATTATTTTCACACGCTACACGCTCTATTACTTTAGATTAGCTGGCCCGACTGACTTCTTATCCTTGTTTTTTTATTTTTTTTATTTTATTTTCCGGCAGACCACTTTTCCTTATTTGATTTTTTCCAGAAAATTGCTTACTTTAATCTGAAAACAATTGGCAAATCGGTCCAGCCATTCTCGATTTTTACCAACGGATATTACTTTTTTTTACAAACTGGTATGTAATTGATAAAATCTATGTCCATCTCCGAGATTGATCTATTAATTTATATTCCCTCAGAATTATTTGGCCACTCTTACGCCTGGACTATGAAACGAAGCACAATACATTCAAACTATATCACACATTGAAGCCTGAAAGTGATTGAATTTCAGTGAACCAATGTAGATAAGATAAATAAGTGTCACCGATACGTACTTACCTAATAGTCAAGTAAATGTTTATTTTATTATTTCGAATATCAGTAGTTAATAATACACCGAAATATTTTAAAATTAATATTTTTAAAGTAAACAACATGCATTTAAGATCAGTAAATATGAATCTTCTTGACAGATGGTGTTTTTGACCGATTACAGTGACCCGTTTACATCGCCAGATATCAGATACCGTTGATAAGATCTCGTGGGATCTGTATTCATTGTTATTGCATCTTGTATCTGCTTGGTTCTACACTTAAATACTTTTAAATTTTATTATGTATTATCTAGTTACTCAAATGGTTGTGTTTAGTGGTTCGATTTAGAATTGGGTCAGGGTTTAGTAGATAATATTCATTAATCTTAGTTTATCGTTATCATATTTCAGCTTATTTTTTTTGTGCGAAAAAAGGATATACATAATTTAATAAGCAAATAATTTACTCTATTATTTCATGGACTTCTAAGTTACTAACTTAAAATAATCGTGGTACAATCTAAACAAAAGCTATCAAGTGTCAAGGTTCACACGCAAAGATTCGAACGTGCCATAGCGCACCGTCATAGCTAAAATTTGATCAATGATTCAAAATCCATATCGGCGTTTCCTCGTATCGGGCGGAGCTATCTGGCCGATAAGTGATAGCGCGCCGTCCAGCGGCTCGCAGTGACAAGCCGCTAGTGCAAATGAGCGCACCGCTCGCCGCCACCGCCCGCGCCCGCGCCCCCCGCGCCTGATGTGGCTGGGCGCCTGCGCCGCGCTGGCCGCGCTGGCCGCCGCGCGAGCCGTCGAGAACGTCACCGTCGTACGCATGCCGTGAGTACACCATTGGTTTGCCGGTGTTGATGTTGATGGTACCGCCATTAAAAAGTAGACGTAGACGCACTATCATTCCACTTCAAATGTATACTTGAATATCTACAGCTTTAAAGTAGTTGGCATGTTGCGAATCATGTAGAATGTAGAAGTAGTTGCTCATGCTGATGTCAGTAGTAGGAAAATTTGAGTTCGCAAAAACTGATTGCACAATGAAGTGTCTGGTACCCTCTGTTGGTACCTTAGCCGAATGTTTATTGTTGATTTTATGCAACCACTCTTGACGATGTTGTCTGTATGCTAAACGACGTTAGGATCTCTCTTCAGATTGACGATTGTATTTGTAAGAATAACTAAATAAACCCCTAGATATCCAATAAAATCTCACACGGTTGTCAAGTTAAATATGTATTAAAAATCATATCAATGGCAATTTCGTTGTTCAAAACAATAATCAGGTTAGTTAATTATTGTGTGTGGATTTTATTTATTGCTTATCGGCAAATTTTTAATGTTTTGAAATGAATACAATGAACTGTGACCTGTTAGCAATTTACGTAGGTATCTATTATGTTAATCGTATTATAAATTTGATTATGTAGTTCGAGTACTGAAACTCGCATCGTATTTCACCATTTGAAGCTAATATTGTGTAGCGATTAGTTATTTTACAATATGAATTAAGGCATAAACTAAATCAATAGTATTCACACATATTATCGAAACTAAAGCCTGACACTATACCAAAAAGATGTATCCAAACATTTCTACTCTCCCATATACACACAGCACTTGTAACTCCGNTAACTCCGCAGAGTGTCGCTGGAGGAGCTGCACACCATCACCGTCGACGCCAACACAGAGTTTATATTGGATTTTATACCGGTGAGTACAGCGCCAACCAGCAACTTGCAATCTTAGTATTTCCTGTCAATACAGCGGAGTAAATAATAGCATGTATTTACCTGTAGATAAAGATTAACATGCTAAGTTGGGGGCCTGACTTTATCGTCTTGTGTAAACATTAGATAAATGCCAAAATGCGTCTGTAGTTAAGCATAGTAGGTATGTAGATTCGCTATCGAGTGGTGTATACGAAAAACAATTTAATAGATACAATCGGGTCACCACTGGATGATTTCGCCCACACATTTGATAACATTAAACATGTTAAGCATGCAAATGTTGACCTACTAAATAGGTACGTACAAATAGTGATTTAATTGTTTCACAATTTAGATTAAAAATTAATGAATGAAAACAAAACAGTATAGATCGTTTCATCCACGAAGACGTGGCCCACCAATTTTTGGTCGAGGGAAGCGCGGGATGCGGGGAGTTTGATCCGAGCGTCATTATTGTAGTGTGGGTGTGCACTCATGGATAATTTAGTGTGTACCGATAACACTCAAACATTAGCGGAAGAATGGTGGGGCGCGTCTTCGTGGATGAAACGATCTATAACAGTGTTGCAGGCTCTTGGTCAGGTTGCTCATGTTTGTGTCGCTTGCAGAATGCGGAGCAGAGCCGGTGGCCGACGCGGCTGTGGGTGAGTAGCAGCGGCGGCGACATCGCGCGCCCGCTGCTGCTCACCATCCGACAGAAGGCAGGTACGGTTGGGGCATGGTATAGTCGGCTTTCAACCACCATACCAGACCAGAACGAATCTAAATAGTCTTCGTTAATCTTTTCAAATTAGAGTACACAGTTTTATTCAATCAGTCTCAATACTTAACAAGTATAAGAATAAATTCTTTGAGCGAATTGATGAAGAGATGACGGTTGTTTTTGTAGTAGTTCGCGCACTGGACTACCATGTCAGCGGTCGCGGTGGCGAAGTGCAAGTTTTGCTTAGTTTGGAACTGGATAGCGCTTTCCTTCCATTATAATAATATGGCGCACTCAACACTTAGCCAAGCTCGCCGGCTACGCCGCTTGCGCGAGCGGTGGGAGCGGGTGACGAGCTTAGTTTGTTACCCGCAGGCGCCAGCACGTGGCAGCTGCCGCAGCAGGTGCAGGGCCGGCTGCTGTTCCAGGTGGAGCGCACGCTGTGCCCCGACGACAGCGTGCTCAGCAACTCCACGGAATGCGGTAACTCATTCTCTGATCACATACATTGCTATTGAGACAGTTGAAGCTCTATAGCTGAGGCTAGTAAGTGTGTCCCAGCAGTTCCCATATAAGTGATATGCTGGTCTAGTGGATTAGAAATGTTAAAATTATTTCGTCACGCGGATTCATGCTTATCACATTGTCGTTTTAAGCAGCAGTACCGTAGCTGGTGCTAATTCTACTAAGCACACACTGGCACAGTTATTGTCCGGTTTAAGCAATTATTGGTACGATCGAAACCGATTACTCACACAGGGCAACAATAACATGACTGACGCCAATTGTTGACTTATTTACTGATTGGGCTGATTCTTGGAATCTTAGTTGGAATAAACTTTGCTTGACTATGACTGCATTATTTTTTCACGGGTTTCAATATAGAAATTCTACCATCCTGTCATCTTAGTTGTCTTTTTGGAATGTTGAAAGCAAGAAACATAACATAACAGCGTCATGTTCTGGGTTTTATTTACTACTCCAGAGCATGACACATGCTGAGCGGTGGCCAATTTTGGTTCTAACTTGTACTTGCTTTTTGTTATCTGTGTGTTATATTTTAAGTTGGAACCAAATAAATGTTTTTCTTTCTTTCTTTAAACATTAAAATGGGTAATCCATTATGGTAGTGAGCGAGGAGGAGCTGCGCGCGCCGGGCTGGTTCTCGCTGCACGCGGTGTCGGCGTGCGCGCGCGCGCTCCACGTGCAGCTGCGCGCCACGCCGGCGCGCGACTGGCGCCTCGCCTTCCAGCAGCCGCAAGACACGCAGGTCACGCCGGTGAGTGAGAAGAGAATGCAGCCTTCGCATCATCATCATTTCAGTCACAGAAATACCACTGCTGAATGTAAGCCTCCCCTGATAATTTCCACGGGGAGTGACGGGAGCAGTTAGGAGCATCCAGTTGTTCCCGTGCGACGGTGGTGGTGACCTGTGCGATGCAGGTGAGGGTGCACCCACGCCCCCGGCCCGCTGGTCATCACCGAGGAGAGAAATCTGGAGGCGATCATACTGTCGCATCCTCTGACCCCTCCGCCGTCGCCGGAACGAAGGCGGGTTTGGATCATCTTCGGGCTCCCGCTCCGCACCTCCTGTGATAATCATATCTTCGCAGAAGAAGGCCACGCCTTTTTTCTCTAACTAAACCTTAACAAAAGAGAATATGTTACTAAACGTAAATTGGAAAGCTCACGTGTTCCCGTGCTTGGCGTCCGCAGGAGGCGCCGCGCGTGCACTACTACGCCTTCGACGAGGAGCAGGAGCAGGTGCGCCTCGTCGTCAGCTCCGACGATGAAGTCTGCGCCACCGTCGCCGTGCAGGACTACACGGTACGGCACACAGCTCTGCTGTAAACTAGCGAGTGATTCACAGTCACACTGTAACCGCTCAGCTGCCTTGGTTCTCAGTAGGCCTAGGATGTGCGCCACGATATATTTTTATCGAGGCATTTCACCGATACGTCGATAGTAAGATTTTATCATGGTGCACATCCTAACCATAAGTTCTTTAATTACGTTATTATTATTTTATGACATTAACCCTGAAATCTCACAACATTCCTTTTCACATTCCAGTGTCCCATAACGGAGACTTTAGACGAGTTAGCTCTATCAACATTACGAATGACCGTCCAACGCTCGGGAGCCGTGCAACTGTCGGTAAATATCACAATCATAATACGTCTATTGAGGATAAATTAAAATCTTTAGAATATAATCCAAATTATACTTCGTACCTCTTCCGAAGATGANGCGCGACTGGCGCCTCGCCTTCCAGCAGCCGCAAGACACGCTGGTCTCGCCGGTGAGTCCAGGAACGCAGCCTTCTTATCATCATCATTTCAGTCACAGAAAGACCACTGCTGAACGTAAGCCTCCCCTGATAATTTCCACGGTGGGCTCTACAAGCCGCGCAGGATGGGCAGCGACGGGAGTAGTTAGGAGCTTCCAGCTGTCCCCGTCCGACGGTGCTCGTGACTTGTGCAACGCAGGCGGGAGTTCCCCGACGCATCCGGCGTGCTGGCCATCAAGAAGAGGAAACTGGAGGCGATAATACTAACAATCGCGTCCTCTAACTCTTCCTCACCGGAGCGAGTATGTGTTAGGATCATCTTCGCGCTCTCGCTCCTTTCTTCTCTTTTTTTCGTCAAGAAAATACATGAATTTGTATACCCATCAGCCGCGGGCGCAGCTAGTCGGTTATGTAGGGGTTTTCCTGCCAGAAGGGCAAGGCCTACCCTGATATGGCCCTCGGTAAGCCATATGAGTTGGGAACGCGGGACATACTAGCGCGCTCCTTTCTTCCTTAATCTAACCCTAACCAAAGATATGAAACTAAACGTAAATTGGAAAGCTCACGTGTTCCCGTGCTTGGTGTCCGCAGGAGGCGCCGCGCGTGCACTACTACGCCTTCGAGGAGGAGCAGGAGCAGGTGCGCCTCGTCGTCAGCTCCGACGATGACGTCTGCGCCACCGTCGCCGTGCAGGACTACACGGTACGGCACACAGCTCTGCTGTAAACTAGCGAGTGATTCACACTGTAACCGCTCAGCTGCCTTGATTCTCAGTAGGCCTAGGATGTGCGACACGATATACTTTTATCGAGGCATTTCATCGATAGGCCCACATTTGTCTTAAGTAAAATTTTATCATGGTGTACATCCTAGATCCTAGTCATAAATTACGTTATAAACGTAGTCTTATCATCCTTACCGATTTACCGCCTTTTGTATTTATCTGTGCACTAATATTACTATTTATGTATGTTTATCTAGACAATTTTATGCAGCTTAGTATTTTATTTATTTTACCAATGGTCCGTGACCCTCACTTGGCATGGGGCACACTGAAAACCAGCGCCGTGGCCTTCGTCACCGTGGGCCACGGCATATGCTGAGTGGGGTCCCGTTGCAGTGGGCATCTTGTTGGTGGATGGGTGGCACTGCTCAGTTTACTCTTGTTTTTATTTTTTCTTCTTCCATTATTATGTGCCACTGTCATGTCTATGTAATTGCCTGTATTTGTGTGATGCCCATTGTAATAAATGTGTCTTTCTTTCTTTCTTTCTTTCTTATATTATTTATTTTATTACATTACGCTGAAATCTCATAACATTCCTTTTCACATTCCAGTGTCCCATAACGGAAACTTTAGACGAGTTAGCTCTATCGACATTACGAATGACCGTCCAACGCTCGGGAGCCGTGCAACTGTCGGTAAATATCACAATCATAATACGTCTATTGAGGATAAATTAAAATCTTTAGAATATAATCCAAATTGTAGTGGTGGCAGTGGGCGGGGCATTTAGCTCGCAGAGACGAAGGCCGCTAGGGCAAAAAAGTTCTCGAGTGGCAACCACGAGCCGGAGGACGTAGTGTGGGCAGGCCTCCCACTAGATGGACCGACGATCTGGTGCCTGGATGCGCGCGGCGCTTGGGACCGGTCTTTGTGGAAATCCTTTGTCCAGCAATGGACGTCATTCGGCTGAAACGAAAGATAATCCAAATTAGAAGTTATGTAGCAATTGTAAGTGTAATGTTTTCCAGCGGAGCCGGTTCCCCCGCGGCTTCTACGTGGTGGTGGTGGTGCACCAGTCGGACGAGGCGTGCGCGGGCGAGCAGCCCGAGCAGGAGGACTGGCTGTGGGAGGCGGCGGTGTACGGCGCCGCGCCCACACACCGCGACACCCCGCGCACTAAGCTTATCACGCTCGACACACGGGTGAGTCGACCTTAGCGTAATTTATTTGCTTGTTATAGATCTAACGCTTAAATGAGGCAGTGCCTGAGGTATGGGAGCGGCACGGGAGGGGTGATTTTGACATTACAGATGTGACGTGACAGAGCATACAAATCTGAAGTCTCGCTGACATTTGACGTAACAAAAACACCCTCCCGTGCCGCTCTCGTGCTTCAGGAACTGACTCAGCGCTACAGATATAGCTAGGATAGTGTTTATGGGCCATGCTTCGCAATGTATAACTATAGGCTACCATCACTTGGCGATCACTCGGTGGTGCTTTCACCATGGCCGTAGCTTTTTGCTGTCTGGCTAAACACTTACGTTGGACGTGGAAACGCAACGCAATATCCCGATTGGCGGTCGCTGATGAACCGAACAATTTGCCACTGTGTGACCACACGACACTTTGAAGTGTGCCAAAATACCGACTGCATACCGATTGCGCGCCACGATTGACAATCTTCCGCCACCTTATACCATTACCCTCTGTAAACAATGGCCACGGCCTATAGTAAAGCCTGGTCCGTGAGCACGTAGAATCCCGTCCAATGACCCCAAGCTACCCATCCTTATCGCTCGTGCGTAATTATATTGCTGTCGCGACTGTGCGACGCGCGCCCGCAGTGAGTGTGCGAGCGCGACAGCAACATAATTACGCGCGAGCGACAAGGATGGGCAGCTTGGGGTCATTGGACGGGATTCTACGTGCTCACGGACCAGGCTTTAGTACTAACTGTTAACAACAGCGTGTTTGTGTTGTTTCCCCGACAGCCGGCGCTGTCGCGCGCGCAGTACGCGGTGGCGGCGGGCGCGTCGCTGGCGGTGTTCGCGTGCGTGTACGCGGCCTTCGGGCTGCTGGTGCTGGCGCAGCGCTGGCCGCGCTTCGGCCGCCTCGTGGCGCCGCGCGCCGTGCTGCGCGACCCGCCGCGTGAGTCATTTATGACCGTTTTCACCATCAATCCCTAATTTTTAAGTGACCCCTATGTAAACAAAATTCCTGTTATAAAGTTACCATATAGGTCACTTAAAAATTAGGGATTGATGGTGATAACAGGCATTAGTCTTCGCTTTAAGCCGGATCTCCACTAGAGGTAGCCTCGGGTCAAGCATAAAACTTCTAAAAAATCTCACGCACGATTCGTTGCGAGGCTTTCATCGCCGCGGACCGAGCCACATTTGGTCGCTCGGAACGAGGTAGCCGCTCGGCTCGAGGCTGTCTCCCGTAGATACGCGGCTTCAGGAGCACACAACTCTCTAATTTATCAGAGCTAAATGGAGGATTTGACCTACACTCACTACGCTGGCCAGTCGAGTTGGGGATATTATCTTTTTGAGTTAACTCTTGTTTTGTCTAGGTACCGAAGAAACCGCTGTGGAGTCTCAGATAGACGCCAGCCAACTTACTACCGGAACGCCAGCACGGCGAAAACGAAGATCCTCAGGTAAAGTCATCTCTTTTTTTATTCACTCGTCTGCCGATATGTTGGTTTTAGTATGTTTGCGTACCTAGTAGACAAACAATTATTAGATTTCGAAAAGTTACCCGAAAGACTTACATTTGTTGCAATAGACGCGACATTCGACAGCAGCGACAACAGCGACTCGGACGAGTCCGACGAAGAGAGCGCCCCGTCCCCCGCGCCCGCCGCGTCCTCCGCTCGTAACGGGGGCCCGCCCGCCGCCGACAGCCCAGACGGTGACGTCGGCAGTCCCACCAATGGCTTCAGAAACAACATAAACAGGTACGCCGACCTGTAGGCCTAGGATGCGCGCCGCGATAAGCGTTGATCACGCCATTTTATAGATTTTACGCTATAAGACCATACATTTTGTCGTCTAAAATCATCGATAAGATTTTATCACGGCGCGCATCCTAGCCCGATTGATCATCATCATCATTTGAGCCACAGGACGTCCACTGCTGTATCGGCCTTCCCCAATGATTTCCATATCGCCCGGTTGGTAGCGGCCTGTATCCAGCGCCTTTCTGCTACCTTTATGAGGTCTTCGGACGATTTTGTGGGTGGACGTCCCCACGTTGCGTTTTCCGATACATTTTTTTTTACACACAACGAGGAAGCTCTTGGCTTGTCTGTATCTCACCTGATGGTAACTCCAGAACCTTGCTGCCCCATTGGCCGTCAGTTTTAGCAAATTAATTTGCCGTCGAAGTTCTCATAATCGACAGACATTCTCATCTGGTTCGCAGCGACCCCCCGACAGTGTTCGTGATCCCGTCGGGCGGCGTGAGCAACCGCGGCTTCGCGCCGTCCACGCCGCTGGACGGGCCGCCCGCGCCCGCGCCGCCGCCGCCGCTCGACGCCGCGCCCGCCGTCGCCAACGGACAGCCGGCGCCGGTCGCCGGCGAGGAGCAGCAGGTTGGTCACAGGTTTCAAGTTATAGAGCACTAGCGGCCCACCCCCGTTTCGCACGGTTAAAATCGAATTTTCCGGCTTCTTTTCTATAATATGCATGTTTTATACCTACAAACCTTCCTCTTGAGTCACTCTATCAATTAAAAAAACCGCATCAAAAACCGTTGTGTAGTTCTAAAGATCTAAGCATACATAGGGACAGACAAACCTTTCCGGTTTTGTTTTATACTATGTTGAAGCCAAAAATGTTTGCAACTAACAACGTTCGATTACGGCGTAATCCGTTTTCAGTCCTAAACAGGCGTCGTACAGTCACATCTAGGAATCGTTGCTTGGTTAAAAAATTCGCGCATTGTCCCGTGAAGCGCTCTATCTTGACTAAAATTGCATGAGCCTTGCATTATTTCCCGTTATCCACGCACCCTTACCTTAAACCATTTTCGAGAAATCAAGCATTGCTATTTGCAAATATTTTAGCTCACCCTATTTAATAAGGGATTATCGTTTTTGCGCTCACCAGTTGGCGCCACTGTTGAGTAAGGTCTTGTCTTGTGAGCGCAAAAAGTGGTAGGACTATCGCATTTGCACTCATCAAGATGGCGCCACTGTAGAGTAAGGTCCTGTCAATCGCCAGTGGTGCCAACTGTTAAGTATAAATACGATAGCCCTCATTGCCTGTTAATATTGCGTGTCTCTCGCAGGCGGCGCGTCCGTTCGGGCTGCCGGCGCGGCTGCGCGTGGCGGCGCTGGCGCGGCGGCGCGAGCGGGTGCTGCGCGCGCGCTCCGACCGCTACCTCACCACGCTGGCCACCGTCGCCGTGTTCTACGCGCTGCCCGTCATACAGTTCGTCGTCGCCTTCCAGATCGTGAGTACTTCCGTCGTATTATCAGTCTGCACATATTTGATGTACTTAAATTTGACTATTCTTACCGTTAGATAATTCCTAGCAATAAGTAGTGACTGAGTTTGTTCCGGCGTTTCTTCTCAGCACTTGCCATATGTTTCTCTCGAAGCGCTGGTAGAGCCCAAAAGATAAGGAAACATGTAAAGTGCCCCATAAGGGCTACCTTTTCTTTTTTTATTATTTTCTATTGACGTTCATAAGTGCCACTTGTGGTCTAAACTGAATAAATATTTTTGATTTTGATTTTGATTTTTATCGGCAACAGTGTTAACTGCCCATTGCCGGTCATGTCGTCTCGTTCTGTCGCAAAGAATCACCGTTTGATGAGAGCGCGAGCAAAAACGGAAATGGATAGTTAACACTGTGGCCGTGTGTACATCGTCTTATTTATTCTTGTATTTAATTTTTGAAATTCACGATAATATGCGAAACACCACCGGTAACGATACGATGTGTAATGGAGAATGTGCGAAGGAATTACATGACCTGATTCCACCAGCCCCCTTCCATCACCAGGGAACCAGACGCAGTTTTTTCCCTACATTGTCGATATTCCACCAGCTAGCACTAAGCGTTTCGTTGACACCTTTGCGAATAGCTAGGGATTGGAATTCGCTGCCTGTTGCTTTCTTTCCCGAACACTGTTATCTGGGCCTTTTCAAGGCGAGAGTGAATAAGCACTGACAGTGTGTACGATCCCACTGTATCTCACTTAACATCAGGCGCAATTGTGGTCAAATACCTGCCGTGTTCTGCATATTAAAAACTGCTTATTTTACTTAGCTCTTTATTAGTATCCGCATATAAGTTATAGACGGGACCCTCCGCTCCGTCCTTCAAGTCACTCGTCGTATCAGCCGAATGACGTCCACTGCTGGACAAAGGCATCCCCCAAGAATTTCCACAATGACCGGTCCTGCGCCTCCCGCATCCAGGCACTTTTTAAAGTGACCACTTCTGTACGAGTGATTCGTTGTTGGTTTTCTGTGACCGTGACTTCTGGAGCGATTCGTTAAATAATTTTTTTTTTATTTATCTCTCACACACATTACATCAATTACATTGATATTTATTTACATTTAAGGTTTTACACAATATTTATATTTAATTAATTAATCTTTAATTATGCTACATTGTGTGTGAGAGACTGGAGCCTGAGATAGGTTTCCGAAGAAACCCGTATTACAGGTCTCCAGAGCTCCCACCTCCAAGGAAATTAGTGACCTGATTAACAAGATTAACATTCGTTGATGGTTCTCCGCGACCGTGACCGCGTGCGCAGGTGATGAACCTGTCGGGCTCGCTGGACCTGTGCTACTACAACTTCCTGTGCGCGCACCCGGCGGGGCAGCTGGCGGACTTCAACCACGTGCTGTCCAACGCCGGCTACCTGCTGCTGGGCGCGCTGTTCCTGCTGCAGCTGCGCCGCCGCCAAAGCCTGCGCGCGCGTCACCCGCGACACGAGGTTATTCTTCTTTTTTGATGATGTTGGCAATACACGTCGAGGTCGACTTGATTTGTGCCATTTTCAAGTATTTAAGTGATACGATTTACAAAGATCAAGTAATGATATAATGAAGGATGACAGATGATACCCCTAACCCTTTGAGTAGAGACCTCAACCATACAACCACACCAAAGCACCACAACTTTACTGAGACCTCCTATGTACAACTTGAGAGAACCAAAAGAATCTCATCAGAATTTTGTCGGCCGTTTGGTGTAGTGGTTCTGAACGGACTACTATGCCGAGAGGTCCCGGGTTCATTTCCCGGCCGGGCAGAAATTGAAATGATGAATTTTAATTTCTGTGACGGGTCTGGGTGTTACTATGCATAATATGTATGTATTTAAAAAAAAAGTATATAAGTAGTATATCCGTTAAGCTAGCACCCATAACACAAGCATATTAATTGCTTACTTTGGGGCTAGATGGCGCTGTGTGAGATTGTCCAAAGATATTTATAATCACGATGCACTGTTTTGCTTCACTTGCCCACACCCATGCACGTTCACGAACACTCAATGGTTAATAATCCACCATTATTATACATTAATAGTCGCCCACACACGAATTTGAGGAAATAAAACAAAACCGCTAACATGACGCTTCAGATTCCCGCTAAGAAGTCCCGACACGAGGTTATTCACCTTTCTAACTTCTTAACCACAGTCTAAGGTCCAGTCCAGATGACGCGTTTTTACACGCGCGAGCTGCAAAACGCACGACTGCATGTGGACAGAATGTGTGAACCTCCAGTATCTCACTATCGCACGATTCCGAAACTCGATCGAAAGGTGATCCGTCTGCTCGTTTGCCTCCTGTCACATAAAAAAAAAACGCGAGTAAAAACGCGTCATCTGAACAGGCTCTAAGATTCATACATCCCGGTCGAGTTAACTGTGCACCTGGCAGCAGTGACGTCAAATCGACGAATGAGTTGGAGGGAGAGTCCCATTTCAGATTCGAGTCGAGTTGCGCAGTTAGCTCAATCGGGTTGTACTTGTAATCACCATCGCTCCCCATCAGTTCGAAGTTAGACGTTATCTTTTCCTGCGTCCTATTTTTATCCCTTCTTTGTTCTGGTTACAAATCTTCTGCGAGTACTTAATGCCCAAATAAAAGAAACGACTAATAAAAAAATTGTTTGAAATGCCGTTACACAATCTATTGCCCCATGTCATAATTTAATCTCGCCTCCACTCAACGAGTCGTCGAGTGAGAAACACTTAGTGATTTCGGAAATTCATTTGTATTGTTGACTCCGGCACACGCAGGAGTACGGCATCCCGGCGCACTACGGGCTGCTGGCGGCGCTGGGCGCGGGCATGATGGTGGTGGCGCTGCTGTCGGCCAGCTACCACGTGTGCCCCAACCGGCTCAACTTCCAGTTCGGTGAGTGCCGCGCTTCCCACGCGAGTGTTGTTGGCTCCGGCACACCAGGAGCGCGGCATCCCGGCGCACTACGGGCTGCTGTCGGCCAGCTACCACGTGTGCCCCAACCGGCTCAACTTCCAGTTCGGTGAGTGCCGCGCTTCCCACGCGAGTGTTGTTGGCTCCGGCACACCAGGAGCGCGGCATCCCGGCGCACTACGGGCTGCTGTCGGCCAGCTACCACGTGTGCCCCAACCGGCTCAACTTCCAGTTCGGTGAGTGCCGCGCTTCCCACGCGTGTGTTGTTGGCTCCGGCGCACCAGGAGCGCGGCATCCCGGCGCACTACGGGCTGCTGTCGGCCAGCTACCACGTGTGCCCCAACCGGCTCAACTTCCAGTTCGGTGAGTGCCGCGCTTCCCACGCTTGTGTTGTTGGCATCCCGGCGCACTACGGGTTTCACACGCATAAGCTGGCGACTGGTATAAAATCGGAACCAGTGATCCGGTATTGACGGTGGCACCCCCCAGTCAATGTCACGGGTGGGACGGTTCAGTGTAGGATATCTATTTAACACCACTAATCAACTGTGGTACTTTTAAAAACTGTCAAAATGAGACCCATGCATTTTCTAGGGCAATACCTACAAGCCGTCGACATCACTATTAGTCCAGTCAATAAAGCATTATAGATGGAAAACTGTAGAACACAATTTCTGACTTCAGGACTTTATTTAGACTAGTTAGGAGGTGAACATAGCAAAAGTCCCCGTCCTTAGCCCTTGAGCCGGCGGGGAGAGGGGGGTTTAAAGGTGCCACTTTTCGGTTTTTNATTTTCTATTGACGTTCATAAGTGCCACTTGTGGTCTAAACTGAATAAATATTTTTGATTTTGATTTTTATCGGCAACAGTGTTAACTGCCCATTGCCGGTCATGTCGTCTCGTTCTATCGCAAAGAATCACCGTTTGATGAGAGCGAGAGCGAAAACGGAAATGGATAGTTAACACTGTGGCCGTGTGTACATCGTCTTATTTATTTATAATTTTTAAAATTCACGGTAATATGCGAAACACCACTGGTAACGATACGATGTGTAATGGAGAATGTGCGAAGGAATTACACGACCTGATTCCACCAGCCCCCTTCCAACACCAGGGAACCAAACGCAGTTTTTTCCCTACATTGTCGATATTCCACCAGCTAGCACTAAGCGTTTCGTTGACACCTTTGCGAATAGCTAGGGATTGGAATTCGCTGCCTGTTGCTTTCTTTCTCGAACACTATAATCTGGGCCTTTTCAAGGCGAGAGTGAATAAGCACTGAAAGTGTGTACGATCCCAAATACCTGCCATGTTCTGCATATTAAAAACTGATTATTTTACTTAGCTCTTTATTAGTATCCGCATAATATAAGTTATAGACGGGACCCTCCGCTCCGTCCTTCAAGTCGCTCGTTCGTGTTAACCGAATGAGGTCCATTGCTAGACCACTTAGATCCTCCAAGGATTTCTACAATGACCGGTCCTGCGCCGCCCGCATCCAGGCACTTTTTAAAGTGACCACTTCTGTACGAGTGATTCGTTGTTGGTTTTCTGTGACCGTGACTTCTGGAGCGATTCGTCGATGGTTTCTTGTTGTGCGCAGGTGATGAACCTGTCGGGCTCGCTGGACCTGTGCTACTACAACTTCCTGTGCGCGCACCCGGCGGGGCAGCTGGCGGACTTCAACCACGTGCTGTCCAACGCCGGCTACCTGCTGCTGGGCGCGCTGTTCCTGCTGCAGCTGCGCCGCCGCCAGAGCCTGCGCGCGCGCCACCCGCGACACGAGGTAATCAACATTACTATGGGGTCTCACAGTGCGTGTGAACGCACAGGGTGACACGAACCAATCGCAGAGCTCTATTCAATGCTGTGCGTTCGATTTCCTGCTTCACTTAAGCAAGCATACATCATGTTATACATACATTTCTTTACACAAAATACTAGTGTTAATGCTAGTTGTACCAACATGCGCTTTAGTTCTTAAAGTAACTGACTTCTACTCTGGGCTAGGTCTGTCATGTAGACAATCTTTTGTCACAAGTGCGAGTTACGATTCACGTTTCTAACTTCTAAACCACAGTCCGAGCTTCATACAACCCGGTCGAGTTAACTGTGCACCTATGACGTCACATCGCCGTTCTGGTGGGCGTGGCGAACGCGGGGAGGTGTACGGGTGAATTGGAATGAAAGTCGCATTTCGGATTCGAGTCGAATTGCGATTAGCTCAATCGGGTTGTACTTACAATCACCATCGCTCCCCATCAGTTCGATGCTGGACGTTTTCTTTTCCTACGTCCTATTTTTATCCCTTCTTTGTTCTGGTTACAAATCTTCTACGAGTACTTAATGCCCAAATAAAAGAAACGACTAAAAAAATTGTTTGAAATGCCGTTACGCAATCTATTGCCCCATGTCATAATCTTAATCTCGCCTCCACTCAACGAGTCGTCGAGTGAGAAAAACTTAGTGATTTCGGAAATTCATACGTATTGTTGACTCTGGCGCACGCAGGAGTATGGCATCCCGGCGCACTACGGGCTGCTGGCGGCGCTGGGCGCGGGCATGATGGTGGTGGCGCTGCTGTCGGCCAGCTACCACGTGTGCCCCAACCGGCTCAACTTCCAGTTCGGTGAGTGCCGCGCTTCCCACGCGTGTGTTGTTGGCTCCGGCGCACCAGGAGCGCGGCATCCCGGCGCACTACGGCATCAATCAATTGGCGTACTTTTAAGACTGTCAAAACGAGACTCCCATAGATTTTGTAGGGCAATACGAGCCGTTTGACGTCGCTATTTTAACAATTCAATTTACTAACATTTTATCATTTACAAAGCAACCAACAATCTTAATTTACAGGTGACACCATTCGCCAATTATTCTCAAGATCAACTTTTTTTAAAAATCCTTATTCTAGTCTTAAAATGATTTTTCGTTGGCCGATAGTTTAGTCGGGCAGTTGATCAGTATGGGCATGTATGGAAGTGCGAACATAACACCGATTTGATTTGGCCGATTAATTTAATTTTTTTTATGCATAACAAGGCAGGTATTTGACCACAATCGCACCTGATGTTAAGTAGTTAAATCGGGCACAAAGCATCGGCCAACTAAAAATCGATGGCCTGCGCCGCTTTATAAATTAGTAAAAGTTACTCGTTTTAACAGTTTTCAGAAATTGCAGCTTTGAAAGTGAACTTAGTGTCAAATGCTAATGTGAGTTCTCGTGCCCGCAGACACGGCGTTCATGTACGTGCTGGCGGTGCTGAGCATGGTGAAGATCTACCAGTCGCGCCACCCCGACGTCAACGCGCGCGCGCACGCCACCTTCGGCGTGCTGGCCGTGCTCATCGCCATCGGTGACTGGCCTCATAGGGACTGTACAGGGTGGAAACGATAAGTGATCTCACTCGATTATTTACTAACTATACAAAATAACAAAAAACTGATTATTGATCCTGAAAGTGCTTCACGAGCTCTTTCAAACGGTATGAGTAATAGGTTACAGAATTAACTGGATCTATCCGAAAATTCAATGTTTTCAGGCTCCATACTAAATGTATGCCAACCACACAATATTAGAAGTGTTAATTTTTTTTAATTCAATAATAAACACTTAAATTGCATTCTTATTTAAAATTATTCGTGGAAAATATTGATTTTTAGGCTATACTTGCTATAATACTATCAAGACATGAGTGCCATGACTTTGGCAGTACTAAATGTATGGAAGCTGAAAACATTGAATTTTCGGATAGATCCAGTTTATTTTGTAACCTATTATTGGTACCGTTGGATAGAGCTCGTGAAGCACTTTTAGGATCAGTAACCAGTTTTTGGATATCTTGTATAGTTTTTAATATTATGTGGTTTTACTAAATGTATGGAAGCCGGAAACATTGAATTTTCGGATAGATCCAGTTTATTTGGTAACTTATTATTGGTACCGTTGTATAGAGCTTGTAAAGCACTTTCAGGATCAGTAACCAGTTTTTGGATATCTTGTATAGTTTAGAAATAATCGAGTGAGATCACTTATCGTTTCCACCCTGTATAGATCGTTTCATCCACGAAGACGTGCCCCACCAATTTTTGGTCGAGGAGAGCGCGGGGTGCGGGGAGTTTGATCCGAGAAATCCGAGCGTCATTATTGCAGTGTGCGTGTGCACTCATGAATGATATAGCGTGTACCGATAAGACTCATTAGCGGAAGAGTGGTGGGGCGCGTCTTCGTGGATGAAAAGATCTATAACCAAACTAAACTGCCCTCGGCCCGGAAGAGGTAGTGTAGACCGACGATCTGGTGAAGGTTGCGGGAAGTACCTGGATGCGGGTAACGACCGGTTGTTATGGANTAGCTATACGGTTTACCCTATAGTTTTCGCGGCATCTGCTCCAGAAGGTCTGTAATATTGGAAATTTTATTTTTGTCTTACATGTTCCCATCAAGAGAAAATCGACTAAATCAACATTGAGCAATCATTCTAGACATGCGGGAGCATGTTAAGCCTAGTTCCAGGGAGGGGACTGCACCGTGCGTATATTTAGACGAACCACTTTGAGCCACTTTTGATTCCTCATCACTCAAAAACTACTGTGCATTAACACTTCAAATTTGGCTCATATGTTGAGACTTGCAAGATATACATCAGCTTCAAATTTCATAAATATGCCTCAAACGGTTCTTTAGGTATTGACGTCCAAAAATCTACATGTCTGACTTATATACCAAATTCTAACCACTTCCAGATGACTTCGAAGGTTCAAATTTGGCATCCAGAAAGGTAGTTATGTAAATACAAAGGAACAAATAAAAAACCAGTGAATTTTAACATTTCACAGGTGATAGATAAATTTTAGTGTTATAAATGTCGATTTTTGAACGTCAATACCTAAATAACCGTTTGAGGTATATTTATGAAATTTAAAGCTGATGTATATCTTGCAAGTCTCAATACATGAGCCAAATTTGAAGAGTTAATGCACAATAGTTTTTGAATGATGAGGAGTCAAAAGTGGCTCCAATTTGTTCGTATAAATATACGCACGGTGCAGTCCCCTCCCTGGAACTAGGCTTAACATGCTCCCGCATGTCTATAGTGTTTGCTCAATGTTGATTTAGTCGATTTTCTCCTGATAGGAACATGTAAGACAAAAATTAAATTTCCAATTTTACAGACCTTCTAGAGCAGATGCCGCAAAAACTATACAAGATATAGAAAAACTTGACGGTCTCGCCTGCAGCAAATTGAATAAGCTTTTTTTGGTTCATAGTAGTCATGTCACTAGGACGCATAGTTTCCGAGGATTAAGCGAAAAACCGAAAAGTGGTACCTTTAAACCCCCCTCTCCCTGCCGGCTCAAGGGCTAAGGGCGGGGACTTTTGCTATGTTAACCACCTAACTAGGCTAAATAAAGTCCCGAGGTCAGAAATTGTGTTCCACGGATTTCTCTCTACACCGTCGTTAAGGCATTCATTGACTGGACTATATTCAAATCAATTGACAAATTTTTCATCAATTATAAAGCAACTAAAAATCATAATTTACAGCTGATTTAAAAATAATTGCGTTTTTAAGAACAGAATAAAGTGTGTTTTAAAAATGACGTGTTTTATATTGGTGAATGATGTCAAATGCCCAATTAGAAACTGCAGCTTTGAATGTGAACCTGATGTTAAATGCTAATGTGAGTTCTCCTGCCCGCAGACACGGCGTTCATGTACGTGCTGGCGGTGCTGAGCATGGTGAAGATCTACCAGTCGCGCCACCCCGACGTCAACGCGCGCGCGCACGCCACCTTCGGCGTGCTCGCCGTGCTCATCGCCATCGGTGAGTGCCCTGCCCGCTGCCCGCCCGACACCACGTCACTAAACTGTGACCACGGCAAGGAACACGTAGTGGACCGACGATCTGGTAAAAAGGCGGGAAGTACAGCGCACGTGGACCGACGATCTGGTGAAGGTTGCGGGAAGTACCTGGATGCTGGTAACGACCGGTCGTTATGGAAATCTTTGGAGGAGGCCTTTGTCCAGCAGTGGACGTCATTTGACTGAAACGAACGAACGAAACTAAAGCTTTTTTTATTTACTTATGACCTGTACGAAATGGAAGCTCTTTTTATCTACTAATGATCTCTGTTTTTATTATCAGATACCCATTAACTCCGAAAGTACTAATCGGCACCTGGCACTGATCTCTATTAAAAGACATAGGCCATGATTTTAGTATTCGTTTTCTTAAGTGAGCTGCTACACTGGCGGATTGCAAGAGTTTTTAAAGCGGAGCGGCGACGCAGCGAACAACGCTTGTAATCCGCCAGTGTGGCAAGTCCCTATGAGATCATCTAATAGACATTATTTGCTAAGATGAAATGAGTAGGTCATTTTGTGTACCATAGAAGTTTTGAATTTCTGTTAGTTTGTGTGAGTAGTAAGACGTGTGTAAAAGAACGTGATACCTACTTATTTTGTGTAACATTATAGAAGATTTTAATCCTGTCAGTTAGTGTGAGTAGCTGTTACGTGTGTAAGAGAACGTGACATGTCGTGTTGCAGTGGTGTGGGGCGTGCTGGGCGGCGGCGCGCTGTTCTGGGGCGTGTTCACGGTGCTGCACGTGTTCACGTTCCTGCTGCTGTCGCTGCGCATCTACTACCTCGGCCAGTTCCGCCTCGGTCAGTCGCCAGGCCGTACACGAGCCGAGTTACGCCCAGAACAGACGGTGAAACGCAAGTGCAACGAAACTGCAACTCTCTGATGAATGAAACTGAAAGTTTCAAACTGGTCGCGTCACGTGTGGTCTCTCAACGGACGCTATGGCAGAAACTTAGATGCAACTCAAAAGTAACTAGCAGTTGCAGTTTCGTTGCAGTTGCGTTTCACCGTCTGTTCTGGGCCTTATACAAATCTCACTCAAAGTTTCATCACACGTTATATTTCATAACGTTAGTATATTGTAAGAAAAATGGCATCATTTTAATCGGAAGTACTAACACTGCTAAAAAATGTATGAGAAAACATCATTTTTGAAGTTAGCAAACGTGTCCTCATCGAAAACATGCTACAGTTTAGCTAACAATTTCTAACAAGCGCTATTTTCGGCCAAACGCAGCCATTTACTCTTGTTTTATTTTTACACGCTGCTTATCTTACAAATGTACTCGGTAAGTGCAATGATGTACTCGTTGTAACTATTATTATTCACGGTATGTTTTTAATAGAACACGTATTTGGACCGTTGCAATACTGAATAGTCTGGTCCAGGAGCACGTAGAATTTTGTCGCACACTCACTGCGGGCGCTCGTTGCACAGTCGCGACAGCAATATAATTACGCGCGAGCGATAAGGATGGGTAGCTTGGGGTCATTGGACAAAATTCTACGTGCTCCCGGAGCAGACTATACATGTCGTAACTTATGCGAGTGTGTGTGTATGTATGTATGGTACAGAGAAGGAGACGCTGTCGCGCGCGGCGCGGGGGCTGCGGGCGCTGCCGGCGCGCGGGCTGCGGCCGCTGTACTCGGCGCGGCTCGTCATGCTCGTCATCGCCAACGCCGTCAACTGGGCCTTCGCCATCTACGGGTATGTGCCGCGCCCACCCGCTTGAGACGCCTTTCGGTTTAGCCCGACCTCAAATATTTAAAAGTTCGCTTACGGTATAATGACATAAAAGAAACTGATGAATTCTTCTATTATTTTCCAATTTCAAAATATCTAATCTATACGTTACATATCCGAGGTGATCGACTTTACTGTTAGTATAGGCGCACACTAGGCGACAGCCGACACGCCACAGCGATAGTATGCAACTATATGCGATTTTGTACAAAGCTTCTCACACTCGACTTCAGAGTCGCAGAGTCCAGTACCTCTAGCATGAACAACTTTCGTCTTCGAATCGTTTGCGTGTTCGACAAAATTCGATACTCAACCTTCGAATTAAACGATGACAATTTTGATTCTCAAAATGAGTTTCGTGCAACCATTTCTCATACTAAGTTCACTTTACGACACGTTCACAAGGGCGCTGTTGTAGTTTACGTACTAAATCTTTTGATGGCGATTCGAATACGCAAACGATTTGAACTCGAAAGTTTTTCGTGCTAGCCGTACAGAATATATGAAATTGTCGTCCGTGCCTGTCGTCGCATCCAATCGCTGTCGCGTCGCCTAGTGTGCACGTACTCCTGATCAAATGAATCACGAAACAATAATATATCTTTGACTGGGTTCAATAGATGCATCGATAAATAATGTGTTCTATCGGCAGGCTGTTCATGCAGAGCACGGACTTCGCGTCGCACCTGCTGTCGGTGCTGCTGTGCAACACGCTGGTGTACATGGGCTTCTACCTGTGCATGAAGCTGCTGCACGGCGAGCGGCCGCGCTGGTACGCCTGGGGCTTCCTGGGCGGCGCGGCGGCGGCCTGGGCGCCCGCGCTCTACTTCTTCCTGTCCGGCTCCTCCGACTGGGCCGCCACGCCCGCGCAGTCGCGCCACAGGTACCGCCGGCACCACACTCGTCATTCACCCGCCCGTGATTGTGGGAGTGACGATTTATGACCGGGAGTGAACGTCACACCGGCAACGATTGGAGAGCCGAAAGAACCCAACAACCGCCCATTTTTATTTAACTCATAAAAAATCAATTACGGCATTCGATTCAACGACGGTGACGTTGCAACCGTNATAATAAATAAATACATTCATCAACGTCTCCCCAATTTTTCAAGGAGTTCCCCCCTAGGTTTTATCGAAAGTCGTTTCATCGAAGTCGTTTCATAGAATGGACGAAACATCGAATGCCATATCATCGAAAGGTTTATTGTATTAGATTAATCGTGACATCGAGTTCTTCTTATTCTCATTTTCTTACTATTCTTTTTCCCACCTTCATCTTCTTCTTTTCGTCTCCTGTTCTTCTGTTTTTCTTCGTCTGTTCTTCTTCTCTTCTCTCACAATGGGGTCAGAGAAGAAGAAAAAAGAAGAAGAGACGAAGAAAAGCAGAAGAAGAACAGGAGACGGAAAGTAGAAGATGAAGGTGGGAAAAAGAATAGCAAGAAAATGAGAATAACAAGAAGACGATGTCACGATTAATCTAATTATAATAACCTTTCGATGATACGGCATTCGTTATTTCGTCCATTCGATGAAACAGTTTCGATAAAGCGGCATTCGATGAAACGACTTTCGTTAAAACGTAGGGAACCCATTTTTTCAAGTGTACACCGCACAGAATCAAAAATTAGTTTCGTTTCGTTGCAGCAACCACGAGTGCCTCGTGCTGCAGTTCTACGACTCGCACGACCTGTGGCACATGCTGTCGGCCGGCGCGCTGTACCTGTCCTTCAACGCCATGCTGACGTGGGACGACGGGCTGGCCGCCGTGCCGCGCACCGAGATCGCCGTCTTCTAGCCGCCATGAGCCACCCGCCGGCCTGCCGCGCGCCGCCTGCCATTTAAACCCCAGTTTTAACTGCTCGCCGGGCAGTTCGTGGGAGTGGCCTAGAGTCTAGGCAAAACGACACTACTTTTTATGTTAAGTTATAGTAAATAAAAAATATTAAACTCTACATATTTGTTATTCCCATTTTTAAGGAAGGTGCAATGAGGTGGTGTTTTTAAATAGTCCAACTACAACAAACCGTCCCATTCGTGACATTGACAGGAGGGCGCCACCGTCAATACCGGATCGCTGGTTCCGATTTTTGCCTTATTGGAAACTATACAGGGTGTGTCGTAAATAAAGTGGGCCAAAGCAAAGAGGTCGATACACTGTACACTGAAATAATTTCCTTTGAATGCATCACAAAATTAAAAAATATCCTCAGCCGAACGCACTTGAAAACTCAAGAAACTTAATTTTGTTCCAAAATACTGGACTGTCCTGTCGATGACATTGACAGTGGGGCGCCACCGTCAATACCGGATCGCTGGTTCAGATTTTTGCCATGTTGGAAACCATATAGTTGAACGATGGTAGCGCCCCCCTGTCATTGAGTTTGGTGGGACAGTTCAGCGTGGGTCATCTATAGCGTTTTTAAAATGTTATTTTTTGTAGCGACGTTGCCGTGTTTCACGTTGGAAGAGCGGCAACAACTCAAAGCATGTCAAAACCACGTGCCATAAAGCAAGTTATTATGTCAAACTAAAGACACACACACAACGACCTTAAAAAACTTTATTTTATCCTTTTCTCGCACTAAGCTTTGCGTCTTGAATGGTCAGCTAACAGTGTTGCTGTTTGTATGTTTGTTCTCAAATGAAACGAAACGCAGTCTTATCAATGTCGAAACAGAGTTAACAAAACGTAACTTATGACTTTGACAATCAACACGACATCATCTGTGCCGTTGATTGACGTCACGTCATCGTCGTGCGTTCTCATTATTTTTATTTATTTCGCAACTTCCAGAATATCGTCCTTATTTTGTACTTTTTACCCAAAACCGCTGTAAATATTCTTCATCTTAAATATGGATAACCAGTACTACTACAAGTTAATGGCTAGCTACCTGTCGAAACGAAACTGCGACGAGTCATTCATGAGATATTTCTTTGGCAAGAATTCATTGAAGAAGACCCCAGAGGAGCTCGAACGAGCCGACGAAAGAAAAAGAAGATTACAGCGGGAACGATCGAGGAGATATCGCGCTCTTAAAAACGCACGGCGGCAGCACGAAGGAAGTGGGACCGGTGGTAGCGGTGCTCGTGACGCCAGTGACACCGATAGCAGCGTGGTCCGCTCCAAATCGCGCACTCTCATGCTTGAAGAGGAATTCAGCGACGGTGACGAACCCCCGACCCTGTGCGACCTCAACTACGACGACAAGTGGCGAGCCACTTCTTCCGATTGTGCTTCCGACGACAACTCGGCGCAGTCGGCGCCCGAGCTCAAGGAAACTCCCTTATCCGGTGACGTGAGCCTGAGCCTGAAAGAGTTCCTGAGCTCTCCCAACGCTGAGCTGGACTACCCGACCGTGCACAGCCTGATGTTCCACTGGCTGCAGACGTAACATCGCCGCGCCGAGCACCTCGAGTGCGGAGCCTCATGGTTCGTATCATATCATTTAATTCTAACTTGTGTTGTCATCTTTATCCTGTTTTATCATTATGGTCTTTTCAAAAATTTGAACTTTTACCATTGATGAAATGTATAGTATTTTGATGTGATAGTATTATACATATCACATTATAAAGTTTAGAGTGCTGCTTCTTTAAGGTGTATCGACATACTGCACATCAAATCAACCGAACCGTCCTGCTATAATTTTAATCTGACTAATAATTAGCTAGTAATTCTCTATTACTTCATTGTATTGTACCTAGTAGGTAGAGTAGATCAGGTGTGATTGTACCTAACTCTCCTATAAAATCAATCAAAACATATGGCTCTTCTTTTTCTACATTATTTAAATTAGATTTTCAGACTTGATTATTGATAAATTTCAGTTGCCATTGATATTTTGAACATATTTTGCAAATTAGGTAGTTGAACCTGTGAGAGTTTATAAGTTCAATTTACAATTTTAGTAGTCATAAGCCTTTATAGTTGATAAACAACGAGTTGTTGTGAGGAGAGCCCATGGCTCAGTTAGCTGTAGAATATTCCACTAGACAATAAGTTGTTGTTAAGTTGCCATATCCTAATATTTAGATACTCAACTATTACTTATACATAATTATATAAATATATATGCACATAGAGATGTATAGATTATAATAAACCTATAGTTTGTGATACGGATGAATTTACATTTTGTGTGAATCTACAATATTAGGTTGTAATATGCATATAGGGTAAGAGAACAGGCAACTAGCTGTGATTGCCTTTTGCCATAGAATGTGCACACTGCTGAGTGCCTGCCGCGCCAGGCGGGCCGTGCCCGGGCGTCTGGTCGTTGCGGGGCTCAACATTCCTCTTGGGTGCAAATACATGCTTTTATTTTTCAATGTATGTGTAATCTTTGGGCCATGATTCAAACGTGCATTTATTTAGAAAATACTCAAAAATATTATAATATTATGCTCTCTTGTTCTAATTCTTTTTTTTTATGAATTGTCATTATGTAAAAAATATTGCAAATGGAGTTCAACCTTTATTTTTAATATCATTTCTGCCATAATTTATAAATATTTTTTGTAATTTTATACATTTGTAGTTTGTAGTTATTATAAATAATCTATTTTATTCATAGGGATTGTGGTTATGGTTTCAATAAGTGTAGTTTGTATTTTATTTTCTTAATTAGCTACAAATTATTAAGGTAATTATTTTAATTTCCCTTGTTATTGGACTTTCTAACTGAATAAAAATTATTTATTATACATACACAAGTAAACATCATAATATCTGCTTTATTGCATCAGTTGATCAATTTGTGTTGTTATACTTTATAACAATATGGTGCAGCTTTAATAATATTATAGGTACTTGGTGCTTACTGGTTTTCTGGTTTTTAGAAATGCACAATAATATAAATAGTGTCCATTTCATTGGAAGTGAAATAAATACAGTGTAATTACATTCAAAAATTACATGGTTTTCCCGATTTTGCCATGTAGAGCACCATTGTTAATCATTTTTATTTGTGAATATGGAATTACATTCCTACAGTAAAGTTAGTTTGTTGGAATCATTTATCTATTTATTTATCTATCAACAATGTACAATATTTTAATAAGGTGGTTTTTACTTTTCTGTTATTTTATTTAAATTAGTTAGTTGTTATAATAACTAACTATTATACAAGGCGCGCTTACACGGACAATGTTACATAATGTAATAACATTTTTGGCAAATTCAATTATTAGCAATAGGTGTAGATATATATATACGCTTATAATATGTATAACGCCCCCGATCCCCCGACTGGTCCAGTCTAGTGCCCACCCCAAAAAAATAATCTATGTTTAGAAATAGCAATTTATGATTTACAAACTTTCAACCAATTGAAAGTTAGCATTTCGTGGAGAGTGATGATGGTTTATTATTATTCCCCTCTACTGAAACCGAACGACCAGTATTACGTTTATTACTTAAAACCCGGAGGAGTTAACTGCGCACCTGGCAGCCGTGACGACATTTAGACGCTGTACGGGACGGGGCGTACGCGGGGAGCTGTGCGGGTAAGTGGGAGGGAGAGTCGCATTCCAGCGAGATGCGCAGTTAGCTCAATCGGGTTGTACTTAGATAGACCTAGTCTATGGCGATTAATATCCATATTCCTAGCGTTAAATCCACCCACTGTACACTGTTATGCGCAATAAAGTTTAAAATAAATGAAAGTCATGATTCTGGGCATAAATAAATATATCATTAAGGTCCATGCATTAACCACAGACATTTTGCCCTTAGCATGATTAGATTCTGGCGTTGTAGTCGGCGGCAATTATTGTAGGCGCTTTACAATGCTGCAAAAAATTTTTCACTTCGCCCCAGAATTTAATATGCTCTTGTAATATCGCCTTTACAATACTTACTAAATATTAAAATTTTAGTATAAAGAGGATTGGTACTTAGATCTCACGATCGGATTTAAAAAATTGGTTTATTTTATCCCTACTTAGGTACTACTCGTAATCTCTAATAAATTATGTGAATATTATAAATGAGAAATTAACTCTTGTCCGTCTGTTGCGCTTTCACGCCTAAGTAAACTACTAAAGCGATTTTGATGAAATTTGATTAGAAATAGTTTTGACTTCCGGGAAAGGATATAGGTAGGATTCTTCTTCTTATTCGTTACGCTCTTGGCAGAGCGGTCGTGGTCACGTTGAGGCGTTCACATCGGTTGTAGAGGCGGATACAACTCTCCGCACGATCTCCCTCCATCTCTCTCTATTGTCAGACTGTCTGGTGCAGTCACATACGCCGTCTCCCACTGCTGTACTGCTTTTTTTGTATATCTTACTTACTTAATGCCCATCCACTTTACAGTAGCCATCTACTGTGTCGTTAAGGTGTAATTACCAATAGTTTTGTTATTACATTATTGGTGCATTGTCCGCAATCTTTACCGTTTTGATTGAATACAGAGACAATCTCTACATTACTCTATTGCTTCAATAAATAAATACAGTAGAACGCCGATTATCCGAATTAATTGGGACCGGGGTCGATTCGGATAATCGAAAATTCGGATAATCGGACATAGACTGGTAAAAGGGAAAAACCAACTGTCACACATAGAATAAACTTTAATTATGTTAACAATCAGATATATTTCCTACTTGGCGTTATTGTAGAACTGCTACAATAACGCTCAGTTGAAATATATCCGAATTCCAACAAAAAAAAAACAAAAATTACTTGGTTTTAATTTTTTATATTACGCTTAGGACCGATTCGGATAATAATTGGCGATTCGGTTAATCGGCGTTCGGATAATCGGCGTTCTACTGTAATAAAGTAGGTGCAGCATAACCGAATAGTTTCCGGAGTTTGTGCAGCAACGGTATTGGTGAGCATATTATTTTGAGCCTAATTGCGCCCTAAAAATAATTTTTCAGTATTTTTCGAGTCTCCTCGGAATTCGGAGTTATTTCAGTTTCAATTATTATAAGGGCGACGTTAGTCACAGTGAAGACGCGACGCGGCGCGGCGTCAAGTGTTTACGGCTATAAAGTTTCCGAGTGCGGCCTCTGGCTGGATCTACAATCTACATACCTATCTTGTGTGTTCAGTGTGCTGTGTTACTACACCTAATTAAGTTACTACCTTTTAAACAATAATTATAATTTGCAATGGAGAGTTTAAACGGTTAAGATTGCGATGCGCCAGCAGTTAGCGATGCCTTATGTGTATTTTAGATTATAATTAATGCTTAGATAGGTACTTTAAGGTAGTGCCATATTAAAGAGCTTCCTGACTATTTTTAATTGGTGTTTCAGTTATTCCATTTTCATAAAGAACCAGCGATATTATAGATAGGTACCGCGATAGCACCTCAACTTTAAACAAAATACGAAATTATCACAAGATTCAATATTTTTATAAGATTGTAATTATAAGAGAGCTTTATAAAATAAAAGAAATTCAATGTCATTACGTTTAATCAATTCAAATCACACTATTATCTGTATTACTTAGGATCTAGTGTATCTTTTATAATACATAATAGGGGTTTTAAGTATGAAATTNTATAGAGCATGATTTGCTTAATGAAGTTGATATTGAAAGTGTTATCTCTAAATTTTCCCACATTAAAAATCAAGAAAAGTTCATTTGTAACAGTTTTGTTTCATTTAATACCCTAAACTTGAGAACCTAAAGCAAACCAAGGGCCCCTTGATAGAAATTTGCTACAGGCCCCGCGCTGGCTTAATCCGGCACTGGGGTTTTAAGTATGAAATTGCCGATTTTTTTCTTCAATATTCATGTAATTTAGTATGTCTGTTACAGTCAAAACTCATAATGCTCTTGGTCAATATTCTACTGGAAATATCAGTCAAAAGTGGTTTTGACTAAGGGCGTTAGTCAAAACCACTTATAGCTGCACAAAATCAGTCAATAGTGTTTTTTGAGTGACCGATTATGAGTTTTGACTGTAACACGTCCATTATTTCTTATTATTTTCTAAAATCTTCAAAAACTGTAGGTGCAGTGGTCGTTTCCGTTAAAGAAATATGATTATTTTTTACAGGTAGGTATCAATTTCCATTTTTTTCTTATGCAGGATAATCTAGTCAAAAAAATATTCGGTAAATTAAAGGCAATTTCGAACTTTATTATAGGCACGTAAAATAATAATGCAACTTTAGATTAATCTTTTTTTATAGTGCTAAAATACGGAATTTAGGAATTATTATATATTTTGCAGTTCGACAGTCACTTAAGTATGTGTAACTTAAATAACTACATACCTATATACAGGAAGTCTCATGAAGGGTGTACCAGCCAGCGGTTGTCTGGTATTACAGGACACTAATACCTCGATCGATTTAACCACTATGTATGCGAAAATGAATAATATTCAAGTTATTTAGCTAAAACGCATGTTGTCCTGCTTAGAGATGTGCCGCTGAGAAAGTTCTCGTTCCCGGCAATATTCCCAGTGAGAATATTCTCGAGAACCGAGAACGCTCCCGGGAATATTCTCAGTGTTCTCGACAGAATGCATTTAGTTTTAATTTTAATTTTGTTGTTTATATGTGATATTATTTGTAATGTTTCGATGATTCATTAACTGGGCGTTAAGACTAGTCGTTATAAACAAGGCATGAAACGTGTGAGTGAGATATTGCTGTCTTGCTCACTCTTTTCGTGGCGAACGCGTGCCGCGGCTTTAGGACTCGGCTGCGGTATTTGAACATCAGTGTGCCGCTGAGTTTTAAGGCCCTTGCCACCCTGGAGGATTGCAAGCGGATTCAAAGTGGATTTAAAGCGGAGCGGCGACGCGACGGAGAAGCTGCGTGAAAATATCGTGAAGCTTCCCGAAGGCTGCCCAGCCGAGCTGGATTCGATGATTGACCTTTTTTCGAAGTTGGACCTACCTAACTGGACTGTTTGTCCCAGGTATACATTATTGTCAACAACTTCGAGTGTAGAGCCTCCAACTTTTAGAGGAGTGGGTGCAACACGGTCTTTAGACATGATTTTTAAATCTTGTCCATGTTCATTTTGAGACCCACTTGTTGAGAGACTCTATTGAGGCCATCGAGCATTGTATCTAGATCTTCCACGATCTCAGCCATGACTACGATATCGTCTGCTGTCTGGGTGATGTACTCGCCGTTGATATTTATGCTGAATCCGCTCCAGCCCAGAAGCTTGAAAACATCTTCCAGGGCGGTGGTGATGACGTCTCCCTGTCTCACCCCTCGCTGCAACTGGATAGGTTTCGGGTCCTGATCTTAAAACGGACTGTTACTGTGGCGTGTNAAAAGTAGCCGCCTGACATGGAACGTGTTATGGGGGCTGAAAATATAGGAAATGACCCATTCTATCCGCCAAATCATTTTGGCACACGATGCACCAAACACCCTGTATATTTTGCAGTTCGACAGTCACTTAAGTATGTGTAACTTAAATAACTACATACCTATATACAGGAAGTCTCATGAAGGGTGTACCAGCCAGCGGTTGTCTGGTATTACAGGACACTAATACCTCGATCGATTTAACCACTATGTATGCGAAAATGAATAGTATTCAAGTTATTTAGCTAAAACGCATGTTGTCCTGCTGTTTGCTATTTGATCCAGAAAAACACGTTAAACGTTTGAAGTAGTAGTGTTACAGTCAAAACTCATACTGCCGTGCTAGCGATATCAGCAGTAACTATAATTTGGCAAAACTATAATGAGCTCTATTTCAAATGAGCTGACGGGAGTTTTTTTTAAAAACAAAATATAGGAGGATGTTTTTTTATTTCTTATTGTATTATTAAGAAATCTACGTATTTGTCAGGCAAAATATAAAGTAAAATCATTAGTTTCCATGAAGTTTGGACTGATTGGAAAAATTTGAAATCGGGCGAAAGCATTCTTGACTGATTTTTTGCAGTCAAAAGTGGTATTGACTAACGCCCTTGGTCAAAACCACTTTTGACTGGAAATATCAGTCAAAAGTGATATTGACCAAGAGCATCAGTCAAAACGTATGATCGATTATGAGTTTTAACTGCAAAGTTTTTTTATACCTATCTTAAAAACTTTTTTACTTAACTAGTGGACTAATTGCTGTGCAAACATAAGTCTACTTTTAGATCTTCGTACCAAAATTGACAACTGAAATGGAAAGCACCTAAATAATAATAATAAGTAATTTATTTCAACACACAGTAATATGTTACAATTAATAACATTTCATTTCATATGCAATAAATTAAATTCAAACAATAAAATATTAACTTTCTTCTAATTAGTTTCCTAGTGGAATTTTATCTAAACCTACTAGTTTTGTGCAACATTATTGGTGATCTTTTTTTCGGAGAGGTACAAATATATTTAGCGTGTTTATCTGGATCAAATCACAATCAGAATCAATCAATTATTCATTTTCGCTAAACATACATAGGGGTTTAATCGATAGGTATTAGTGTCTTTTAACACTAGACAGCCACTCTGCAGCTCTGGTACGCCCTTTGTTGGACACCGTATTAGGTACAGGGTGTCCCAAAATTAGCACGTCACACTGACACTGGAGGTAGCTGAGTCTAAGACGCATCGAACAAGCTTAATATGTCCATAGAAAAGTTTGATGAGTTTTGAAATATGACTCATTAGTTATTTTTAAAAATAGACTTAATATACTTGTTAGATGCGTCTTAAGCTCATTTACCTATTATGGTGTCAGTGTGACGTGCAAATTTTGGGACACCCTGTATATTCAAATCATTTATTTCAGACATGACATAAAACCATATACAAATGAGTAGTCAATGAAATTCAGGGCAACAATCACATTTTATAGATTCGAAATATTGAAATGTGCCTCAAAGGTTATTTACTAAAAGTCACTTAAATATTATTATATCAACGTGCGTGTAACTTTTATTAAACAAGGAGCAAGTAGGTAAGTTTGGGAGGATGGATAGACTGATGTTCGTTATTACTTTCAACTAAAATGGTATGACACGGGTCTTAACGCGACGTTTATACGGATACTGTGAGTGGCGTGTCGTGGTAACATCACTAGTGGTAGTGGAACAAATGACAATATGAGGGTGGTTGAAAATTTTCAAGCCCGCGCGAATGGACGACGCCGCGAGCCGCCAGTCTGCTTGTGACCACGGCTGCAGCTTAGCAGCCGAAACGTCAAGCCGTGGCCCGTGAGTACTTACTTGTAACTCATTAATAAACGTCGCGGTAAGACCCGTGTCTTACTATTTGAGTTGAAACGGCTAAATGGATTTTCATCAAATTTTACAATATTTAAAATAAGAGAATAACTATAACTTGGAACAGTATTGAGTTAATTGGCCAAATTATAAACACAAAAGAGTACCTACCTAAGTCTGTTCAAACTGAATTTCTCAAAGCTCGTCTAAAGGCTGATTTACACGTATTAAGTAGGTAATTAAATATCGATGATGTTTTTTTCCTCTCAGTCCTTTACTATAAGTAGCCATTTTATAAAATTTTAAACTTTCGCGTTCCATTTCAAAGAGAAACACGGGTCTCACTCAACACGACATTTTTTAAATGAGTTGCTCACGGCTTGACGTTTCGGCTGCTATGCTGTGGCTGGGTATGAGGGTAGTTGAAAATATTCAAGCCCGCCCGAACGGAAGATGCCGCGAGCTGTCAGTCTGCTTGTGAGTTTCTGACCACGGCTACTGCAGCATAGCAGCACCTCATGCCGTGAGAACATTTATGTAGGTACTTACTTATTTACAAAAAAATTCGCGTTGAGACCCGTGTTTCTGTAATTTAGTAGCCATTTTGTTTTAAAGTTTTCATACTTCTTCCTTCCTTAAAACGCTATACCTACGTCCTAATTCGAAACTTACTTAAGTCATTTTTTGAGAAGTTTTACTAGAAATAATATTTAACCTTCTTCCACTTCTGCTGCTGCTGCTAGTGAGCGTTAGTTTGTTTAACTATCTTAAGTCACAGCCGGCACGTTCCTCTATAATTTGTACTTCATGGTTCAACATTTCTAGATAAGTAATTCCTTCCTACTAATATTATAAATGCGAAAGTTTGGATGTCTGGATGTTTGTTACTCTTTCACGCAAAAACTACTGAACGGATTTTGATGAAACTATACAGTATTATTGTTTATAACCCAGAATAACATATAGGCTATAATAATTTATGACGATCTGTGACAAACTGAATTTCACGCGGGTGAAGCCGCGGGCAAAAGCTAGTACTTTATAAAATAGATGTTATTAAAATAATAATTTATTGGGCACATTTAATATCGCCTTTAATACCCTATTACAAAAATATTATATCTTATCTATCTACGTACCTACTTATTAACATAATAGAAACTACGCGAGTAACTTTTTAAAAGTAGGTACCTAAGGGGCTAAGGTCAAAAAATAGAATCTCATTTCTATTTTGTGCATAGGTTGACTATACCTACCTAGTTATTATCTTGATCCTAAACGGAATCGGAAGTGATACCTACATCACGATTATATTGTCTGGAAATGAGAAGTTTTGTTAGTCATATTTCTAATTTGAAAACATTCCAGGCGCGAATTCAACTCTCAAAAAAGGTCGCGGTAACTTGCGGTCACGTCTGTGTCATAGTCACCCGAAACTCGTCAAAGCGCTTGGTGCAATCAGGTGCTAGTTACTAAGACTTTTGTTTGTATCATCAGTCTAAAGATCTAAATCGACCGTGAAAGTGTGACCTGTGTCTAATACTTGTGGAGCCGCGTTCGACTAAAAACTGTTCAGTCTTGTAAAGAGCTCAGTTACTTAATTACATAAGTAAATACATTTACACATTACAATAATACTATGGCTTTTTCAATATCACCGTATACAAATATAAAGTTTATAAAGCAAGATGACACTAGAAGAAGAGTAACTTTAACATTTATTTCATTAGCTTATCTGTCTTATAACACGCCTTCAAATTGCAAAAGTTTGAAAATGTCCTTAGTGGACACTTGGACACATAGGTAATCTAGTAATTTTAATAATAACAAGAATTTTTGAGTTAAGTTATGGAACTTATGGAGTCATTTAATATTAGTTAGATGTTACAACACAAATAAGTTTTTTTTCCACAATTATTATTATTAGTTTATTTACTTATAAAGTAGGTATATGTTATAGTTTTTTACCAGACTGCGCCAGATTATGTTTTTTGTTTAAATACCTAGTGACCTTATAAGTAGTAATATAGGTAGGTAGGTACATATTCAATCGAAAGGTAAAGGTAGTATTTTGACAAGGCGTTTAATGTCATTGCCACCGCCCACCTTACAGCCCACGAACAAGTGGTCAAGATCACTGGCAAACACACTGAGCTAAACAGCAAGTGTGTGCAGCAATACAGGCCGTGGGCGGATAACCGATTTAAAATTATCAAGTGTACTGCAACATACTCGGTCGAGTGGAAACGCGAAACAGTAAAGTAACTCTTAGATTTTTTCAAACTGTAAAAGTTAATGCGACGGTTAATGAATGCGCGTGCGGTTCTGTGCGGGTGAGCACGCGCGTGGGGCGGCCGCCACTCCAGTGCCGCCGCCGCCGCCGCGCGCGCCGCGCTCACAGCGCCCCACGCCGCCCGCCGCAGCGCCTGACGCACACTCTTACTATGAAATCCTGCGCCATGTACAAAATTACATATGTGACCAGGAAAAAACAGGTAAACCACTCAAAAAACGCATGCACCGTCGTTTCATATTCATTTTTCACACTTGACTGGTTGCTGGTTCTTGCTAATTTCTTCATTTCTCGTCGCTTGCGCCTAATTCGCAGTGTCGTTGCCAAAGAGGGAATTCTTGATAGACTGAAGTAGTGGGAATTTAAGTTGTCCGCCGCGAGCGCGGCACACGCCGCGGTAGTCGTCGGCGTTGAGCGAGTAGATCATGGCGCCGCGCAGCCCCGCCGCGCGCACGAACGCCGCCTTGGCCGCCACGCTCTGCGGGGACTCGAACGAGACCCACTCCCGGCCTCTGTAGAGATACGGTACTTTGGCCTCTACGTCCTCTTGAATTATGACGTCGTTGAATTTTTTTACAAATGTACATATTTCTGGATAGTTGACAAAGCCCATGCCTCCGAGGGAGCCGTATCCAGAAGCCGGGCTCCCCACTCTGGTGTTGCCAGGGTTCACGAGAGTGAAAGTGTGGCCATAAGTGGGTATACCGACTACGATTTTACTCAGACTCAGCCCTTTGCTGTAGTACATGTGGACAGTGTAGTTGACATTCAGTGAGGCTAGATACATTTGCTCCCCGTGCCGTGCGAATAGTGGTGAGTTAAATCCAGTGAATGGAGTGTATGTGGTGAAATAGTGAAAGTCATACGTCATAACATTCACATAGTCGGTATATAAATTAATTTGATCAATATCATAAGAAATATCAACTATTGTTTCTGGTGCAGCAACGGCCACAGTGAGTAAGTAATCTCTTTTCTCTCTAATGTATTCACGTCGGATTTCATACAATAACTGAGAAAAATGTTGTCTCTCCCGTTTGCCTCCAAGGATGAATGTGTCCAGGTGCACAGCTGGAAATTCCCAATCAAGATCTACTCCATCTAATGTATAGTTCCGCAGTAACCATTTTAGAGATCTTATGAACACTTTTCTGGATGCATGATTGATAACCATATCAGAGAAACCATCTTCATTTCCAGAACCTCCCACAGAAATCAAAATTTTCAAATCAGGATTTACTTTCTTAAGTTTCACAATATCACGTAGAGCTTGATACTGTACGTCGTCTAGATGAATTTCCTTATTCACGACCCGGGCAAAGGCAACGTTGATGTGCGTGCACAGGTGCGGGTGGATGTCCGCGGGCAGCAGCTGGCCCGTCCCGTTAGCACTGGGCGTATTGTAATAGCATGACACTATTTTCTTTTCCTCATCACTCAAACGTGGTAAAGCTCGTAATTTAGTTTTACCCAATTGCTGTCCCCGTAAAATTGCAAACGTTTTAGCACGAAAGTAGGATTTCATTGAAAAATAAGTCGGGACCTTGCTTATGATGCGAGTTGGTAATTCAGGTTGAATTAGAATCAAGGTCGTTGCAACTAAAACAAGAACTGCACCACAAGCCACAACAGTCTTAACTGTGTTCGTAATTTTACTACATTGCACCGACTTTGTATACATTAGAGCTGGTCCTTTTACTTTTTGGTAATAAACAGCACCTTTATCTAACATTTTCGTAGGTAATTGTTTTTTATTGTTGCAATATTTCACACACAAGTCTAGCGCGCACTGTCGGAGGCACGTAAACTAAATATCACCTAGCAAGTAACGGAACACACGATAAAACAATTACGTATCTTTAATTGTTATCTCAACTATCGTTGTAAGTGCTTCAAATATTAGTTTCACCAATTAAAATATTAATAAATTGAAGTAATGTACTTTGTAAACAATACAGCAGCACAACAACAAAGAGTGACGGACAGACGAGTGACTTTTTGTTTTTTAATAACAAAATAAAGTGTTGGCGATTTTAATTAGAGATACATTAACTATGTATATAAGTAACTTAATTTTTATAATGTTGTACTATATCAATTATACTCAAGTTTATTTATTTAGGTACATGAATTAAATAACGATTATTTACATGAATTGTAAATGTCAAATGTCCATGAAAGCTGCATAATAGTCGCTGTTGTTTCTTGTAGACTTAAAAACAAAAAAATAACAGTGTGTGTCAAAAAAAAATGACAACGTCAAATTTGACACTATTGACTATCGCAAATAAGATCAAGGTTGTAAAATGTTAATGTAATTTACGAATTAAAATTAGTCTTTTATAAATTTTCGGAACATGTCAATTACGTAGAAGGATCCCACGTCGAACTTGACGTCACATAGAATACGAATGCGGCTGCTAGCTATGGATAGCACGTCCATGAATCCTTACGAACAACAGCTGTATACGGTTTTCAAAACGTTCGACGTAGATAACGAGGAAGCCCTAAACAAATCGGCCGTGCTCGATCTGTGCGACGCTTTGCAGCTGGAAGACCGCGGTGCAGCCCTCGTCGGCTCGCTGTTCGAGCGCAGCTCCGACCGCGTCACCTTCACACAGTTCCGCAACGGGCTTCTTTCGGTGCTCAGCGGCGACGGCGCCTCCGCCCCCGCCACCTCGGGCGCGCCCTCCGCGCCGCCCGGCGCTCCGCACAGCGACGAGGACTCCTCCGGCCGCGAGATCGCTCCCAAGTTCGTCTTCGGTTCCAAAAAGTACGGGCGACGCTCGAGGCCTCAGCGCGCCTCTGACGCGCACGCGCCGCGAGCCGCCTCCGTGTCCCGCCTGGACGCCGACGACGGGCGCGCGCGCTCCTCGCAGCGCATGCGGGCCCGGCGCAGCGCCTCGGCCATGGAGGCGCGCGACCTCGACCCCGACGACGACGACGCGCCGGCCTTCGAGCACGAGCGCCGCGTCGACCGCGTGCAGGCCCTGGCGCTGTGCCGCGACCTGCGCATGGACGGCATCGACGGCGGGCTCGTCGACCGCATCTTCGAGGAGGCGCGCGCCGGCGAGACGACCACCGTCGGAGAGTTCTTCGACCGCTTGAACGCGACCCTCACCTCGTCCATCGAGGGCGCCGGAGAGAGCGCGCCCACTCCGGAGCCGGACGGCGCGGACCCCGAGGACGACGACGCCGGCGTCGCGAGCGAGCTGGTCGTGGACGCGTGGGAGCGCGCCGGCGTGCCGCGCCCGCGCCGCCTGCTGCTCGAGCTCGGTTTCGGCGCCGCCGCCGTGCGCCCGCCCGACCTGGAGCGCGCGCTGGACACCGAGCTCGCGGCGCTCGCCGAGCCGCTGGACGAGCGCCGCGACGCGCGCCCGCTAGTGCTGGCGGCGGCGCTGGCGCTGGCGCGGCTGCGGCTGCGGCGCGCGCGGCGCCGGGCCGACCTCGCCGCGGCCGAGCGCGACAAGCTGCGCGCCGACGTGGCCGAGGCCAACCGCCGCGCGCTGCTGCTCGCGCAGGACGTGGACGAGACGCACGCGCGATTGGAGGCCGAGCTGCGGCGCGCGCGCGCGAATTGTGCGATGCGCTGTGCGCGGGCCCGGCGGAGGCGCGCGCGGACGCGAGCGCGGGCCCGGACGCGGTGGACGCGTGCGTGGGCCCGGACGCGGCTCACGCGTGTGTGGGCCCGGACGCGGGACTGCGGACGGACGCGGGACTGCAGACGGACGAGGCGCTCGACGAGCTCCCGAAGGACCTCGCCGACACTGAGCGCCGACATGAGGAGGAGAAGCAGAAATTGTCCGAACTGGTCAAGTGAGTAGTTCGCTAAGTCCTAGCGTATGAGATGGCCAAAAATTATATTATACATTTATTTATTTATTTTTTTATTTATTTTATTTTATTCGGAAAACCAACAGCAATACAATACAAATAATGGGACCTTAAATTATGTATCTGCTTAGCCATTTATAGGTAATCGCAAATGGATAAATAATGAAATTATATAGCAGTATTATTATTATGAATCATAGGTACAAGTATAGAATTTTATTATTGATAATGAAACCATTTTTAAACATTTCTTCACTGACGATGCGAGCACATATGTAGAATTTCGTCCAATGACCCCGCGCGTGTAGCGCTCGCACACTCACTGCGGCCGCCTGTCGCACAGTAATGACAGTAATATAATTACGCGCGAGCGATAAGGATGGGCAGCTTGGGGTCATCGGACGAAATTCTATCTGCTCGGCGACCGGACTTTATGAATTTTTGGCAATTACCTTCGATCTGTCTGTCTTCGATCTGATCTGTCGGGTATTTTATCACATCGCGACGAATCGAATCCGTGCGGGCCTTTCGCAGGGAGCTGGAGGCGAGCCTGGAGGCGATGCGCGAGGAGTACGAGCGCTGCGAGGAGTACTGGGCGGGCAAGCTGCGTGACGAGCGCGCCGCCGCCGAGGCCGACGCGCGCGCCGGCGACGAGCGCCTGGCCGAGCTGCTGGCGCGCGTGGCCGACTACGAGCGCCACTTCGCGCCGCCGCCGCTGCCGCCCATCGAGGAGCGCGCCGCGCTCGAGCAGCAGGTGTCCACCACCAGCACCACCCCGACACGCGACCCACTTTTATGAACCGGCAAAACGAGACTCCCGTAGATTTCGTCGAGCGATACGAGACGACGACGCGACCGTTTCGCCGACTCGATCGATCCGACCGATATCAATCACGAAGCGGTGGGGAAATCTCACGGTCGATTTAAAATCAATCGAGTCTTTGGGCTATATTTCACCGGGAAACCATGGCGGCGCAACCAGTCACTGGCTACCAACAAAATGTATGCAGCTCTATAGAGAGTCACTCACCTGGTGTCCGTTTGGTTGCGCAAAGCTGCATATCTACATTTTGTTGGTAGCCGGCGACTGGTTGCGCCGTCACGGTGTCCCGGTGAAATATAGCCCTTAAAAGTGGCGCTTCAGAATTATCTGTGAACGCCGTCGACACTACTCCGATACGAAACGCTCTACTCCGATTTTCAGGTGGCGGACCTGGAGCGCGAGTTCGCGGCGCACCGCGAGCAGGCGGCGGCCGAGCTGGCGGCGCGCGACGCCGAGCTGCGCCGCCTGCGCGCGCGCCGCCCCGCCGCGCCCCGCCCGTCCGCGCCCTCCGCGCCGTCCGCCGCGCCCGCGCCAGGTGAGCGGGGCGAGACTCGACCGCGCGAGAGGTTCCCCAGTCAAAGTGTAGTGTGTCCCTAGTCAAATAAATTACCACAAACTGTTGTAGTGTACGGGCGGGAGGCAGTGATTGTAAGGCACCGCTCCTGTGCCCGGGATATGTGGTCAGGAAGGGAACTAACTCCCTAGTGAGCCTAGAGTCCCTATTCCCTAAGACACTAAGTGCCTAGAGCCCTAGCCCTGCCTAACAATATAATGTGCCTATAGACAGATACCCGTGATAATACACGGCTCGGAAACGTGAATTTTTTGGACAGCGTGCTATGGAAGGGGCTATGCTCGGGTTACTTCACGAAACCGTATCAGAAATTAGGAGATCCGTAAACGAACTAAAGTCGCTGACACAGCTCGACGGATCAGCAAGCTGAAGTGGCAATGTGCAGTGCACAGTAGTTTGCAGAACTGAGGCAGCAGGGTTAAAGTGGAGGCTACGTACAGGAAAGCGCATCGTAGGACGTCCACCTACAAAGTGGACCGACGACCTCATAAAGGTAAGCAGGAAGGTGCTGGGTGCAGGCCGCTACCAAGCGGTTATTATGAAATCATTGGGGTACAGGCCTATGTTCAGCAGTGGACGTCCTATGGCTGAAATGATGATGATGATGATGATAAAATGTTGCTTTATTAAAATTCCTACGCTAAAAATTATCCATTTGTATTTAATGCCACTATGCAGTCCTAGTTTAACTATTTCGAGAAAAACTCATTTTTGCAGTTTTCATACTAGTTGCTATTCAAGTAGCCATAAGATAAAAATAATACAGAATACATAGGCTTGTGATACCTTTTTAGAATCTCAATTAACCAAGAAAGTTTTTAAGGTAATGGGCACGATGGTCTTCCTACATTTTTTTTACACGACGGCTGATCAAAAGTGCAAGACATTAATGAATTAATTTTTCCTTCTTCTCTGCAATTTCTTAAAATTTTCATACTTTGAAACTAGTTTGTTGAACTTTAATCTTTTCTTTTGATAGCCCAACTATCCCTTGTGATAAGGAAAAAAACTAGATTGAAAAGTATCCTCATTTGTAGAAATGGCATGAAAAAAAGTAATCGCAGGTGGCAATTTTCTAAAAATGCACAAAAACTTAAAAATCTTGAAAACGGTGATATTTTTACTGGGGTCAAAATTGGACGTTAGGGAGACCATGGCGAGGGCTATCGATGGTTATAGGGTTATCCATTGTTTTTGGGACACCCTGTATACTTAGACATAATAAGGGTTTGCTAGGAAGGAAGCTGTGCCCAGGTCGCCCAGGGCAGCAGCGTTAGGACGGCAGGTAGGCGGCGGGGACCCGCTGCCAGCCCGGCAGACTCACCGGACTGATCATAGCGACGGCTAAGTGCCTTTTCACACGTTCCGGTTGCCGGCTATCCGGCGCCGGGTACCCGATGGTGAAGTGTATGGGCATGGTACGTAGTTTTCACATGTTCCGGCGTAATTAATCCGGCATGCCCATACATTTGACGCCGGGTAGCCGGCGCCGGTTAGCCGGCAACCGGGACGTGTGAAAAGGGCCTAAGGGTGTCTTGGCCGCAGCGGGAGGAAATGAGACACAACGACGGATGGTTGATATCTGTTTTATTGCTGTTTCTTATTGCTATTTATACATGATTTATGCTATACACAATTATAAGTATTTGCTAGTGTGCCGTCGGTGTAAAGTGCCGACGGTGCACGTTGAGGGTTCATGGGTCGCCCGGCGGTCGATGCTGACGGTGCAGCAGGATGTACGATCGTGCTCGTATATGTAGAATTGCCCGTTCATAAATTTAAAGCACACATCAAAAGCACCTTAATGAAAAAGGGCTACTGTAAAGTTGATGATTATTTAAAAGATAAAAATGTTTGGAACGTTTAACTACCTAGCTCGCATCGATACTTACGACTGTAATTTGTATATTTTAAAGACTGTAAAACCTTGAAAAGGAGGCTGACAACAGTGACTGAGTTTCTTGCGCTGCTTCTCAGCACTGGTCCATTTATTGTCCCGAAGCAGCGGGGGGGTTAATATTGGGACGTGTAAAAGCGCTTTTTTAAAGCCTATTTGCAAAAATAAATGAATTTTTATTTTTATGAAGGTCGCTGTGTTTCATGTCGTCGGTGGTTGCAGGCGCGGGCGCGTGCGCGTGCGGCCGGGCGGCGGCGGGGGTGGGTGCGGCGGGTGGTGCGGGCGCGCGGGAGGAGGCTGACAACAGTGACTGAGTTTCTTGCGCTGCTTCTCAGCACTGGTCCATTTATTGTCCCGAAGCAGCGGGGGGGTTAATATTGGGACGTGTAAAAGCGCTTTTTTAAAGCCTATTTGCAAAAATAAATGAATTTTTATTTTTATGAAGGTCGCTGTGTTTCATGTCGTCGGTGGTTGCAGGCGCGGGCGCGTGCGCGTGCGGCCGGGCGGCGGCGGGGGTGGGTGCGGCGGGTGGTGCGGGCGCGCGGGAGAGTGGCGTTTCGAACGCTTCCCGCCTCCGATTCTTAATTTTTAAGGGACCCGTATGAAAACAAAATTCCTGTTATGTGTCACATAGGGGTCTAAAATAAATAAATAAATTATATTAACTAAGATATTAAAAGCTCAAAATGCCGAAGCGCTGGCCACTCGCAGTGAATATGAATGAATAGCCTCATAGAGGGTTCATGTTTCGTACGAACGCAAGCATACTGTTTCTTAACGTGCGAACACTGCGGACTGCGGAGCTTGTGGTGACGTCAGTCAGACCAGTTTATTTCATGCTTATTTATTTATTTCCTCCGCCATTTTCCGCAGTTTGGCACCTCACGTCACACATCATTTTACCGAAGTCAGCCCTATGGCTTCGGCGCAGTACCGATCACTGACTTTTGTCAACAAAATGGTGCTTGACACTTGAGACAAGCTAAATTACACCATATTGTTAATGACATTGAACATACATTTTTTAAATACCTTCGCGAAGTAAATTTTTTGTACTATTATTCTGTGGTAATCGTAGTTACACGTCTGTCGGTTTTGCACCCACATTCCTCAGGGAAGTCAATCATGGTTCTAATGCTCCAAAAAAGTAGATTTAAAATCCCATTTGAATGTTGAGCAGTTTTTTTTTAAAACACCTCTGTTATTTTCAAGGACCTGTACGTCGAGAACTGCCACCTGGCGCACGCGCGCGCGCCCTGACGCCGCCACGCCCGGGGTCGACGACCGCCTGGGATACGTACGTCTGCTCCCATTAGTCATTCATGAAGCCTCTCTTACTGTACACTGCGAGGGCCGAAGACGTCTAGGTTTGTTAATTAAAAAGATTTATAGAAATTAAACATGACACGGAATTAAAATTGATATGGCTATACATAGCAACAGACGAGAAACGTAAATCCGAAAGGGGACCATTCAAGGCGTAGTCTTAAAATTTCGCAAAATAGGTATTTCGCATTCTTATGCCCGTTTTCACCATCAATCCCTAATTTTTATGTGACCCCTATGGTAACACGTAACAGTCATTTTGTTTTCATAGGGGTCACTTAAAAATTAGGGATTGATAGTAAAAACAGGCATTAGTCTCTGAAGGTTTGCCCGGATGCGACTTCTATCTATGTTATTTCACTTATTTCATACTATCCTAATGGTCTAACTGGTTCACTAATCGTTTGACAAACACCTTGTTTTGTTTCGCAAGCTTTTTATTTTATAGATAGCTTTTAACAAAATACAGATTCCGCAAATTTTTCTAATGTTTAGTGTTCCCAAAAATTTGATTTAATTTGTGATTTTAAAAGCTGTCCTAGCCAAGTGAAATAAACATTCGTTTACAAAATCAATATTTTGTAACATGATAAATATTTATTACTTCTTGCACGTAAAATTGCACATGGCAGACTTAATGCGTAATAGTATGTATTATCTACCAGCCAACCATTGGTTAGGCAAATAAATTAAGGCTGTGCAAAAATTTCAAAGTGGATATATTTACTTAAATTTAGATAAAATAAATAACGTAAAAAATACACCTTTAATACGTAGACATAATAAAATCGTTGTCCACAGACTGTCTAAAATTAAAAATAATCTTAAAGGTGAATTTTGATTTATCAATATCCCAACTAATATTATAAATGCGAAAGTAACTCTGTCTGTCTGTCTGTCTGTCTGTCTGTCTGTCTGTCTGTCTGTCTGTCTGTCTGTCTGTCTGTCTGTTACGCTTTCCCGCTTAAACCTCGCAACCGATTTTGATGAAATTTGGCATAGAGATAGTTTGAGTCCCGGGAAAGAACATAGGATAGTTTTTATCCCGGTTTTTGAAACAGGGACGCGCGCGATAAAGTTTTTCTGTGACAGACAAAATTCCACGCGGGCGAAGCCGCGGGCGGAAAGCTAGTACATACATAGTTGAACGATTCTGAAACGTCAAGTGGCAAAAATCGGAACTAACAACCCAGCATTGATAGTAGCGCCCTCCTCTTAATCTCATAGCTGGGATGGTTCAGCGTTGGGCAACTCACTTTTGAAATAAAAAATTGGGATTCGTCTTTTGACTAATGATGGGATACCAAGTCCCAAGTATTGAATTGATTTGTTTGACCATTTCATGTCAACTTTACCTGCAATCTTCATTGGAGGTATTACACCATGTAAAAAATAATTCACTTTCCCAAAGTGCCTTCTTTCGTATTAATGTTTTGCAATTTTTCAATTAAGATTTTCAGCTAAATGATGTTATCAACCTGACTTATAAAAAGTAAAGATAAAGAAGCGTAAAGGGACATGTCTCAATTTCTTTATTATACCGTGTGGCCTTGCATAAAGTACAACCCGAGAAGGGGGTGAAACTACATCACAAATTATTATCGTTAAAAACATAATTCTTTATAATACAATTTTTGTAAATAAAAAAAATATGAACTGATAAAATTTCTATAGATCTATAAAAACACACAAAACAAAATTTGTAATATTTCATGCAGGGCCACACTGTATTATTAGAAAGAGTCACGAAAGGCGGAGCCATGATAACTTCTTCGAAAAGTGAGTCAGGCGGGGCCTTGTTCTACTTATCATTAAACGCGCGAGCGATACTCGCATCTAACGCATTCCATTATTGATAAAATTCAAATTAAATTAATTATTAAGGATTAAAATATGTAATCAGGTGATAATTTATCAACAAAGGAATTTTACTTGTGTTCGTAATTTTCGCTGACGTCGAATTATTCGCGCCGATAATGGTTGCAGAAATCTGCATCAGTAGGCGTAGCTTAAAAATTGTATACAAAAAGTTAACAATTTATACGGTAAACGTTAATGTTTCTAAATGGAATTGATAAGATTAATTAATAATTGAAAAAGAATTGATTTTATAAAATTAACTTTTGTGTCATTGAAACAAAAACTGGATTTAATGTATCAAACAGAAGTACACCACTCACTTGTAGGGAAGTATCAGTCAATACTCAATACTCAAGTATTGAGTCTTCCCTGGAATGGCTTTTAATGAAATACGGTATGTTTATTGGTTCATGAATATTAAGTAATGATTTAGTGGAAACTTATTCGAGTTACACTGAGTATCCAGATTAGTTGATTAGCACTATTTGTCTATTATGTGTTGATTGTTGTGTTAAATACATTATGTAAGTTTACATACATTTACATGTTAAATCTTGCAAAGTAACAAATGTAGTGAAGTTTTAACTGTCATTTTCGATCCTGATGATGTTGGCCTCTTCCTGGCGTCTGATATATCGATTATATCGGTATAATTCCCATGGATTAAAGAAGTCAGTTTTATTTAAGGCATCATATCAATAGTTTACTTGTCGTCAAATCTTACGATAGCGATTGCTACTGGCCCTCGCTAAATTGGTGAGTAAAGAGAATAATTTGAGGAGTCTTCGTTCGTTCGTTTCAGCCGAAAGACGTCCACTGCTGGACAAAGGCCTCCCCCAAGGATTTCCACAAAGACCGGTCCTGCGCCGCTCGCATCCAGGCACCTCCCGCGACCTTCACCAGATCGTCGGTCCACCTAGTGGGAGGCCTGCCCGCGCTACGTCTTCCGGCTCGTCTTACCGGAGCCGGAGGAGTCTTACTTAAAATATTAAAATTATTAATTATATTTTTTTATGTACAAAAGTATTTAAAAATGAATAAATATTAGCTTGCTGGCTTGGGCATTGCTCTCGCATCCGTAAGACTTGATACATAAGCCTAGACTTGCACTGACTCCTAGAATCCATGTCGTAGACGAGTGTTCGGGAGACACGCCTTCTGCCCATAGACGACAACATTGAACCTCAGTGCATTAAATGTATCGTAACCTTAGAATTAAGTCTAACCGTGTATGGATCCTAAATTCTACACATTCACTATATCGCAGTGCCTACCTTTTTGTTATAAAAGAGTAACGTTTTCACTATTTATATGTATTTTTATAAGTGTATAGTGAAGAATGAGTACTGTGACGAACCAAACCAATTGGTCTTGCAAGTTTGGACAAACCTGTCAAGAGCGCGGTAGGTCAGAGGGAGAGGGAGCGCGCCAGCCGTCGCCCGTCGGCCCGAGTGGTAGCAGGCCGCGGCCCGGTGGTGGGGGCAGCGGCCCGGTGGCAGGAGGCCGCGGCCCGGTGGAAGCGGGCCGCAGCCCCAGGCCCCGCTGCGAGTGGCGCGCTTCAGGTTGTTTCCAGTGATTAAGGTTTAATTATGCCATCGACTCGGTGCGAATTGACATACCTACATAGATAGAATTAATTTAAAATTGCGGCCTGGCCCTATATAGTTTATGTTAAAAATATCAAACATTATTGTGATTATTAAAGTGTTGAACGATACCTGTTATTTTTATTAATCAGTCATTTCTTAGTTTTAAGAAAATCATACTCGGTGCTCGCTCAGTAGTGCATGTAAAGCCTGGTCCGTGAGCACGTAGAATTTAGTCCAATGACCCCAAGCTACCCATCCTTATCGCTCGCGCGTAATTATATTGCTGTCGCGACTGTGCGTCGGGCGCCCGCAGTGACTGTGCGAGCGCGACAGCAACATAATTACGCGCGAGCGATTAGGATGGGTAGCTTGGGGTCATTGGACAAAATTCTACGTGCTCACGGACCAGGCTTTAGAATCGTGTGGTTGGTTACTTAGGGTACAATGAAAACCATCAGTTTTTGTGGGACGCCATTTATTATAAAAATTAATTATTTATTGAACATCCATACTTAAAGATTATAAAATATGTATGTACTTATGTTGCCAGAGAAAAAATAAATCTGAAAAATATGTACTAAATTAATAGTCCAGTCATTTCGTCCGAAAAAAAGGCAAATAAAAGAAAATGAATTTGCGCTTCTAATTTTTTAATATGTTGTAGGGGATACCTAGAAAAGCTTAACTTGAGATTGTCGACCAAGCTTTCCTAGGAGCTTTCGCCGCCATCTTGGAAAACGCTTAAAATTTGTTTTTCGGCAATAACTCGGCTATCCGATGAGATTCGAAAATTTTTGTAGGACACTTTTTGTAGCTTTCTTTGTGCTCTACAATAACGCCCGAACCATTTTTAGCGTATCATGCATCGTTATCGAGATATCGATCGATAAAGTCAAAAATTTTGGACACAANTATTTCGCTTTCGGGTAGTAATATGTCAAAATTGTTGGTTCTTAGGCAAACAATGTATGGAGAACGAACATTGTCCTTTCAAGCGTTTAACTTAAGCGGTTTAGATTTTTCATACAAAAGGATTTTCGCACTAATTCCCGTTCCCGTGGGAATTTCGGGAATTCCTTGTAACTAAGGTTTAAGTTTACTAAGGTACCTACATGCCAAATTTCAAGCGTCTAACTAAAGCGATTTAGATTTTTCATACAAAAAGATTTTCCCGTTAATTCCCACGGAATTCCTACGGTACCTAAGCTACGTGTACGTCCTTTCCAAATTTCAAGTGCCTACGTTTAGCCGTTTAGGCTGTGCGTTGATATGTCACTAAGTCAGTCAGTTTCTCCCGTTATTATGTATATTTAGATTTTTAGCGCTGGACGCAGGCCGCTACCAATCGATCAACATGGAAAGCATTGGGGGAGGCATAGGCCTCCCATAGACGTCCTATGGCTGAAATGGTGATGATTATGTTCAATTTTCACTACAAATTATCACGATTTGGCAACAAAACACTTTTACTACCCGTTCGCGCTAAGTTTGTTGGTCCGTGGAGTGCGCGTCCCCTCCCCCAACCGCGATTAACCGCAATTAGTTAGTGATTAAACGCAATTAATGTGTCTTATTTTACGCAAACACACAATTTTTAACAATAATAATAAATAAAAAATATTTTGAATATAGTTTGTTAAAGTTATAGACGCTTCTCTTTGAGTGACGTCATATCGCCAGCGGCAAACTTAAGCGAACGGATAGTATAAAGGTAAACAGATATTTACCCTCCCGACGTTTCAACTTGTTTGCACGAGTCATGAACTGACTATAATTATCACGGACAAAAATATTGTGCAAATGCGGGTGGGCGAAGAAAATTCATCGCGCCGGAGCAGACGACGCCGCATCTCTTCAGTCTGCCCGCGACCATGACTCGTGCAACCGATTTGAAACGTCGGGAGGGTAAATATCTGTTTACCTCTTTAAAAGTGTTTTGTTGCCAAATCCCGTGTGTTAATTTATAGAGAATACGATGATTTGTGGTACCAGAAGTTTATTGGCCTCGAGGTACCTACCCACGTTCTAAATAAAACCGTCCTTTCTGACTCCCCGCACTACCTACCAAACCACACCAGTACCAGTAGTATCGTGAAAATACCATTATCGTCACTGGTTACAGTGTGGTGCAGGTGCAACTAAGGTTAAGAAAATAATGATGTGTAAAGTCTAACCGTGTATGGATCCTAAATTCTACACATTCACTATATCGCAGTGCCTACCTTTTTGTTATAAAAGAGTAACGTTTTCACTATTTATATGTATTTTTATAAGTGTATAGTGAAGAATGAGTACTGTGACGAACCAAACCAATTGGTCTTGCAAGTTTGGACAAACCTGTCAAGAGCGCGGTAGGTCAGAGGGAGAGGGAGCGCGCCAGCCGTCGCCCGTCGGCCCGAGTGGTAGCAGGCCGCGGCCCGGTGGTGGGGGCAGCGGCCCGGTGGCAGGAGGCCGCGGCCCGGTGGAAGCGGGCCGCAGCCCCAGGCCCCGCTGCGAGTGGCGCGCTTCAGGTTGTTCCAGTGATTAAGGTTTAATTATGCCATCGACTCGGTGCGAATTGACATACCTACATAGATAGAATTAATTTAAAATTGCGGCCTGGCCCTATATAGTTTATGTTAAAAATATCATACATTATTGTGATTATTAAAGTGTTGAACGATACCTGTTATTTTTATTAATCAGTCATTTCTTAGTTTTAAGAAAATCATACTCGGTGCTCGCTCAGTAGTGCATGTAAAGCCTGGTCCGTGAGCACGTAGAATTTAGTCCAATGACCGACTGTGCGTCGGGCGCCCGCAGTGACTGTGCGAGCGCGACAGCAACATAATTACGCGCGAGCGATTAGGATGGGTAGCTTGGGGTCATTGGACAAAATTCTACGTGCTCACGGACCAGGCTTTAGAATCGTGTGGTTGGTTACTTAGGGTACAATGAAAACCATCAGTTTTTGTGGGACGCCATTTATTATAAAAATTAATTATTTATTGAACATCCATACTTAAAGATTATAAAATATGTATGTACTTATGTTGCCAGAGAAAAAATAAATCTGAAAAATATGTACTAAATTAATGAAGTGTGGGTAGCTGAGCTATAATTTAATAATGTAACATTATTTGGCATAATGAAAAAACGTACTTTTGATAACAACAAACAAATATGTACCATCTTAAAATATGTTTCCAGTCTCACAGAACTGAAACTTAAAAAAATATTCGGATTTTATGAGGTCTTTGGGTGCGGCGCTACATTTTATGGTTACGGATACGCGTATGAGAGAATAAGATCTGGGGGCTTAGTGTGAGTTTTAAAATAATCGTAGTTTTTTTGACGCACTCGATATCGAATACTTAAACGTTTGATGTAAACTCACACTAAGCCCTTCGGAAGCAATATGTCCGTTTGTGACCGCCGCCGTGCAACTTATTCATCTCAGCGTTTGTGCTGATCTTGCGTGCGAGATTCGTATGTGTATCACCGTACAATTGGGAACTCCTTCAGATCATATTACATTTATTATATGGCTTAAGTATGTGTATGCGTTATATTATAATTACAGAAATCCAACGTTCGTTCATTTATGCGGTGTCTTACAAGAAATGGATCGTGACCGCAAACCAATTCAGTGTCTGAGTACGCGGCTTGTGCAGCTATTTGGCTCATTCTACGAACTTGGTCTATTTAGTTTTTTCAGCGATGTATGTAAACTCTTAATGATATGACTTTATACATAGAATAATGATATTTTGAATCTAAGACCCGTATTATGAAATGAAGCTATTCTAAAACTATTCTCTAATATTCCCAAGCTTTAAACTAATTACTATACTATAAAGCTTGGGAATCATAATCCAGTTTTAGTGTCATTTCATGATGCGGGCTTTAGATATTTATTTAAAATAATGTCATGAAACTTAATCACTAACGTCAAACAAAGCTATTTATTATAAGTTTGGAATGTATTACAAACACAACTTGAAAGCCTCTTTCAACGACCTATGAGAAGGGGGGGGGAGGGGGGGGGGCTTCGTCAAAAATACAACGATCTTCCACATTTAAAGCAAATAAATGATGATTCTGATTCTGATATACATTTATGTATACTCGACCCTAATGTATGTTTCTATGTATTCTAAGGGCTGATTTTTCAATCGCCTGATAACTTATAAGTGAAGAATAAGTTTGGCACATCAGTTTCAGCATGGGGAACACAGACCACACAGGTCTGTGATGGGAAACAAGCCAAAATGACAAGTTTATTCTTGTTAGAAGATATCCGACGGCTGATAAATCAGCCTAATTTAAAAATAAGGTTTTAAAATTTTATTCATCCATGGTAACATAACAAAACAACATCCCGCCGCAGTTTCACTTTATAAATAAGAAACCACGGTTCAACTTAAATTATTATTTTTCAAAATAAGCCCATTAATTTATGAAATTATATTATAACGTTGATGATGATGATATTTTCACTTTTTATAGAAATCTGCCTCTTTTTGGCTCAATATGATGACGATGCGCGCGGTGATATCGAAGTTTACTGCTGTGAGGCGTCGAGGCGCCCTCTCGAGCGACCGGTTTCCGGGACCGCTCAAGACCGGCCTCCTGGCTTTGACAAACCGACGGGCGTCATTCACTCTAACTCCTGAATCTCCCGATCTGCCATATTTCACTCCGACGTTTGGTATGTAACGTTCCATCTTCTTCTAAAGCATCTCGCGCCGTGTCGTTCGACGCTTACAACGCGAACCTCATCGTCGTTAGCGGCGCAATCTACCACAACGCCTGCGTCTCCTGGCAGGCGGTTCAGGACCGTCCGATGACTGAATCGATCGATCGACGCCCGCTCAGTCGGCGCGAGGTCCTCGGGGCCCGCGCCTACAGGTACATCCCGTTGACGAGGTAGTCGGCGTCGTGCGCGAAGGGCGCCTTGCCGCGCCGCAGCCGCCGCCGCGCCGCGCGCGCCCGCACGCCCAGCAGCGCGCCCAGCACGCCCGTCATCGCCACGCCTGCAGAAACCAAAACCCTGACCCTGACCCGTTGTCCTACGCGAACGACTAACGCGGCGACGCGACGCGACGTGCCCCGATGCGAAAATATCGAGTAGGTAGTTGTTTAAATAGTGACATATTATGTAGTCGCGTATCACACACGCATTACGTCGCGTCGCTTCTTGTCGCGTTCCGTCGCTGCCGTAAAACAACGAGTTAGTTCTTATTCGATCCTCAAGTGTCTTTAACGTTAGCTTTTGTGCCATCATGGAAGAAAACAGTGCCACTCGGAACAACCATCATACGGTGACTGGTTTTCACCGGGAAGCCCGTTCGCTATTTAGGCACTGTCATACTTTGTGAAAGTACAGTGCAAGCCAGAGGATGGATTTCACATGCAAAGCTTGTTGCAGATGGCGCCAGCAACAGTCTGGACAAGTCAAACTTATAGCTACAGTGGCTATTTCAAATAGAAAACAAGTATTTATTTATAAAGCCCGGTCTCCGAGCACGTAGAATTTTGTCCAATGACCCCAAGCTACCCATCCTTATCGCTCGCACACTCACTGCGGGCGCCCGTCGCACAGTCGCGACAGCAATATAATTACGCACGAGCGAGAAGGATGGGTAGCTTGGGGTCATTGGACGAAATTCTACGTGGTCAGCGATCAGACTATATTTTTTAAATATTTTTTGCTAAGCATCGGCCAACATGTAAGTGTTCGGAAATTCCACTAAAATTCATCCCATCCATACTCAGGAATAGATTCAAGCATAGGCAAAATCAAAATTATCTATATTTGTACAAATCCTCAAATGCTCTCATTCTTTTTTGCCCTACCAGCGCTTCGAGACAAACATTTGGCAAGTGCTAAGAAGAAGCGCCGCAACAAATTCAGTCACCACCACTGTCTGCCGGTTTAAAAATATAAAAAGTATAAAAAATATAAAAAGCATAAATAAAATGAAAAATAGACTGCTTTAAAATGGTACTGTTATTTGTGAAAAATCTAAAACGTTAAAATTATCGATATCTTTATAGGCAACTAGCTGACCCGGCGAACTTCGTACCGCCTTAGCGTAGAGATTTTCTTAATATTTTTTTCCGTAAGAACCATCCTTGGACTTCCACAAACATTAAAAAAAAAGAATTATCGAAATCGGTTCAGCCGTTCACACGTGATGCCGTGACAACGCGAAACGGGTTTCATTTTTATATATATAGATAGATGAGCTGCTGTCATAGTGACATTGACGTGATGATGTCAATGCCACACTAAACATCGGAATAGAGAGACGCGCGCGGACGACTCGCGCGTTTTTGGTGCTAAGTTAAGTATCCAGTGTTTTATTTATAAGAATAGATCTACCGGTCTCTTAACAGTACCCAATACAATTACTCGTGGTATTCTTATTAGATTTAATTAAATCTATTTAATTTGAATGTTAATGGGCAGAATTTTTTACTTGAGGGTCGAGTTTGAATTCGGATGTAGATATGTAGTGGGTAGCTAGTTACCGAGCACAAGTAGCAGTATGGCGGCGGGCGGGTGCTCGCTCAGCCCGTCGTGCTCGTCGGCCAGCTGCGCCGCCGGACGCGCCGCCGCCGCCGCCGCCGCACCCGCCGCCGCCGCCGTCGCCGCACCCACTGCCGCCGCCGCGGCATTCATGGCCTCGTGCGGCTGTAAACAGGTAGGTCGGTAGGTACATGACGTGATAATATCAGGCTGCTTAGTAAGCATGTAAGTGTAAAGCCGACTATGACTACCTACTGGCAATAACATAATTGTAGCAAGAAGAAAAGTCTTGAGCCGGATTTATACGTACATATTTGTCTGACGTGATGCATCAGCAGAACGCAATCGGTTTCACACATTATGCGACACGTCAGAAGTCATCATAACACGCGCCACCACTCTAGGCGCTAGTGTGTAAAAACGAATAGGTACGTAAAACGTAAAAGGACGTCTTTTGAACAGCTGGACCTCCCTTAAGGATTTTCACAACGACCGGTCCTGCGTTGACAACTATAAACCGAGCTTAACGGCCTGCCCTTACCACACTGGCGGATTACAAGCGTTTTCAAAGCGGAGCGGAGACGCAGCGAACACGCCGCGTCTCCACGGCGAATACGAGGCGGAAACGTTGCGCATCCGCGACGGCGTTTCGCTGCGTCGCCGTTCCGCTTTGAAAACGCTTGTAATCCACCAGTGTGGCAGCTCACTTAGGGCCTTGCGGCCAAGCGGCGCGGCGGGCAAGACGCGACGCCGCGGTCGATAAAATGCTTGCAAGAAACCGCGGCGTGTGCCGCCGCTCCGCGTTGAAACCGCTTGTACCTAATCCGCCAGTGTGACAAGGTTCTTAGTCTTTTCTTCTTACTATATTAGTATGTTGTTGCCAGTAGAGTAGATAGAGCATGGTCGAAAACATTTGATTATTTTGGCATGAAAAACTAGTATGACGACCACGAGGAAACGGGCGTATAGGGCTAAAACTTCTCCATTGACCGTTAGGTATTGTTATAACTCATTGTTTATTATCAGTAAGTGCTAAAAATACGTAAACAATCAAATGAATAAATGGCCAGTATAAGACATAATAGGTAGGCAGTCCACAGGGAGCCCAGTGCCCAAATCAATAGATGCAATACATTCATGAGCCTCTGAGCTAAGTTTTAATATTATTAAACTATTACCAAATTAAAAGTATCATTAGTGCCTAATTATTAAGTTTTAGAAATTTATGACATTAAAGAAAGACTCATAATAATCTAAGCACACTCATTCATTTCATTCTAAGGTTTCATATCATGAAACGACTGGGTACTGGGTAAGTCATTATTATAAACGTGGCAGTAACGTACGGTTTCCTTGAGGAGTTTCTTCTTGGTGGTGTTCTCTACGGGCGCGGGCGCGGGCGGGGCAGGGGGGGCGGGGGCGGGCGCGGGCGGCGCGGCGGGCGGCGCCAGCTCCAGCCCCTTCTTGGGCCCGTCGCGCAGCGTGTGCTGCTGGCGAGCGTACTCCGGCGCCGTCTCCGGCATCGTCTTCGGAGGCACGTACATCGGCAGCTCCTGGTGGGTCGTGAAAATACGATGTACCTACTTAATATTTCAAACTTTTATGTTGCATTTTTAGCGCTGGACGCAGGCCGCTACCAATCAATCAACATGGAAAGCATTGGGTGAGGCATAGGCCTCCCATAGACGGCCTATGGCTGAAATGGTGATGATTATGTTGCATTTTCACTACAAATTATCACGATTTAGCAAAAAAACACTTTTACTACCCGTTCGCGCTAAGTTTGCCGGTCCGTGGAATGCGCGTCCCCTCCCCCAACCGGGATCAACCGCAATTAGTTAGTGATTAAACGCAATTAATGTGTCTTATTTTACGCAAATACACAATTTTTAACAATAATAATAAATAAAAAATATTGTAAATATAGTTTGTAAAGTTATAGACGCTTCTCTTCGAGTGACGTCACATCGCCAGCGGCCACTATTACTTATTCTGTGCAGCGGCAAACTTATGCGAACGGATAGTATAAAGGTAAACAGATATTTACCCTCCCGACGTTTCAACTCGTTTGCACGAGTCATGAACTGACTATAATTATCACGGACAAAAATTATATTGTGCAAATGCGGGTGAGTGAAGAAAATTCATCGCGCCCGAGCAGACGACGCCGCATCTCTTCAGTCTGCCCGCGACCATGACTTGTGCGACCGATTTGAAACGTCGGGAGGGTAAATATCTGTTTACCTCTTTAAAAGTGTTTTGTTGCCAAATCCCGTGTGTTAATTTATAGAGAATACGATGATTTGTGGTACCAGAAGTTTATTGGCCTCGAGGTACCTACCCACGTTCTAAATAAAACCGTCCTTTCTGACTCCCCGCACTACCTACCAAACCACACCAGTACCAGTAGTATCGTGAAAATACCATTATCGTCACTGGTTACAGTGTGGTGCAGGTGCAACTAAGGTTAAGAAAATAATGATGTGTAGGTACAATTGGTTTGACGTACCGGGTCGGGCGGAGGCTGCGGCACGGGCCACGCGCGCCGCGGGTCCTCGGCCCAGGCGCCCCACTCGCCGCCTGCAACACAGCGGTCGAGACACTCAACCACAACGCAAGGGAACTGCCTTTAGGTGGTAAGTACTGCGTGCATTTACTCTCACACAAGCCCAGAAAAGCTTTTGAAGTTGGCGTCTATCTAGTAGGCACATTATGTGTCATGTAGGTAGTTATATTGATAGAAATATGTACTCAAAATGTTTCAGAAGGCTCAGTGTGCGTTGTTACAGTTGTCACACTTAGCCCTCTGAGCCGTGTTCACAACATGCCAGTTCATAGTGACAGCTCTTTTCCTTAAATATCTATCATGTTTCTGGTGAAAAATCATGAACATGTTTGATTAAAAATAATTGTAATAGCTGCGATTGAAAGATATCATAAAAAGTATGGTACAGTGATTTTAATTTTATAGGTATGGATATTATTCGGACACACGCACCCGCCTGCGGCTGCCCCCAGGGCCGGCGCCAGGGCGGCTCGAAGGCGGCGTACTGCGCGCCCTCCTGCAGCAGCCCGCCCTTGTGGCTGAAGATGTGCGAGCCGCGCGCCGCCTCTGCGGACACCGACGTGCTCGAGGTGAGTCAACGAACGCCCATTCTCAATAACACAAATTTATTCCAACAGCTAAAAATTATAGATTCACATCACAGGAAGGATTTGGGCTATGTATTTTTATGAAGATATTATTATTTTTCTAGAATCTCATTTATTACACTCGCTTTTCAAAATGAAAGGCTCCCACTTCCTACTCTGTCGAGTATACGGGGGTATCAGAATAATAATGTAGTATGTCAGTCGCGTACCATTGTAGCGGCGCGGCGGCTGCGCCTGCGTCAGGCGGTGCGGCCAGCGCTCGGCCAGCTCGGCGCCCTCGCCCGCCGCGCCCTCCGCGCCCTCCGCGCCGTCGCCCAACACCTAGCAAACAAATCGTCACGGTTGCCATCTTGGTTATTGTAAAAATCCAACAATTCTGAGATCAGAGTTGAGATCTCAAGATTGATTTCGCTTTATCGACCGTCTGCCTTTTTTTAGACGACTAGTGGGTTGCGTGTTGGTTTTCTCCTTGTAGTAGTGGTGAAACATGTGACCATGGTGCAACATTGCGGGTTGCGATTTGCTTCAGCACTGCTAATCAAAAAGTACCGAGATCGGCCTTCCAAACAAGGGGTTCCGATACGCCAATCCCGCCTGTGGGGGTTCCTTAAAATGTTCCCTGCAAGGCGACTCGGGAAAATGGCCCGAAATCCCGACAGGCCCGCCGTCCAGGTCAACGAGGCCCGCCGCGCGGTGTGTTTTAGCCCGCGCCGGCAAACCTGTACCCCCAAGTCTGGAGGGCTTCCCCTGTTCGCTACCCGGGGACGCGTCCGATGGCGGGCTGACCCAAGGCGGGTCAAGGATCAACCATTGAAAGATATACACTGGTCATCATAAAAATCGACCCACCCGCGCCAAGCACTTTCAAACGTATGCATCCCCACTTCCCACCAATATTACTATACTATATTACCATTTAAAAGCCTAGTTCTAAACTTCATTTCATTAAAGGAAAGGTATCTGTAGAAGAATCCAGAGTCACTTCTTCAAAAAATAGATAGTTACGCTTGAGCCAACTTTTATGGCTATAAAACTGTTAAGTTGGGATTAATCGCTATCCATCTGTTAAAGAGGACACGTGAGATCATTATTTGGTTTTATAACCATAAAAATTGGTCTAATTGATCCCAGAGGTGAGCCCAAAGTGAGGTCTTTTTTCAAGTTTTTCAAGTCACATTTATTGTATATGTTAATCGTTTATTAGGAAATTAAATGTGTTTTTCTTTAAGGATATTTATTGGGCTTTCAAATAGCACCAATATTGTTGGGGCACCATGATTGTGTCAGTAGAAACGAGTTTTCCTGTAAAACGTTGGTGGGCCGATTTTTGTGATGACCAGTGTAGATGGCTCACCTGCATGGGCTTCAGTGGTGCCTGCGGCGGCGGCGGCGGCGGCGNACTGTCTCGACCGAGTAAACATTGTACTGTCTCGCCCGTTTACTCGGTGCGTGTGATCAAGATTTTCAACCGACTTCAAAAAAGGAGGAGGTTCTCAATTCGACCCGTATGTTTTTTTTCTATGTTTGTTACGCGATAACTCCGCCAATTATGAACCGATTTGAACAAATCTTTTTTCGGCGTATAGGTGTGGTGGTCCCATTTAAATTTAATAATAGAAAAAACAACCCCCAAGGGTGGAAAATTGGGGATGAACTTTTTTATACGCAATATCTCCGCCGATTATAAATCAATTTGAACGATTATTTTTTTGTTAAATAGGTATTATCAAAAGGGTGGTTTCATGCGAATTTGAAGAAAATATTTCACCCCCAAGGGTGGAAAATTGGGGATGAACTTTTTTATAAGCAATATTTTTAATTTTTAGTTTTTTTTTGTGTTCACGCATTTGAAGTCGGTTTTATTTTTTAAAAAAGTTAATTATATAATATCCGTTTACCTGCGACTTGGTGTCGACGGTGTTGAGGTTGGCGCCGGTGTTGACGTTCCAGATGCGGATGGTGCGGTCCGCCGTGCCGCCGCCCGACGCCAGCACGCCCGCGCTCCAGGGACACCAGGCGAGACCCTTCACGGCCGCCAGGTGCTGGCTGGAAACACAATTATTGATTAGGTAGGTAGAATTACACATTTGGTTAAAGGTCGAACCGCAATACGTAATATGCAACAATTACAAGGGCACCCAAGGCACTGGAAACACAATTATTGATTAGGTAGGTAGGTAGATAGATATAATTACACATTTGGTTAATTGACACTAACTATGCAACAGCTCCATGGGCAACAAGCTAGGCCCTTCACGGCTGCCAGGTGCTGGCTGGAACGATGATGGTTGGTTATAGCAACGAGATAAAGACGCATTTGGAAAACTAGATAACCATTTGAGCGGCGCGTCATTTACAATGGCTTCACTCACGGGCACCAGGCTAGCATCTTGACGGCGGCTAGATGCTAAAGTAAGGTCGCCGATCACGTAGAATTTCGTCCAATGACCCCAAGCTACCCATCCCTATCGCTCGCGCGTAATTATGTTGCTGTCGCGCTCGCACACTCACTGCGGGCGCCCGTCGCACAGTCGCGACAGCAACATAATTACGTGCAAGCGATGAGGAAAAGCTTGGGGTCATTGGACGAAATTCTACGTGCTCAGCGACCGGACTATAGCTGCAATCACAATGATTACTTAAGGCAAAGAGATAGAGATATGGGGTATTAAAGTGCCGCCGCTCGACGCCAGCACGCCCGCGCTCCACGGACACCAGGCGAGACCCTTCACGGCCGCTAGGTGCTGGCTGGAAAGATTATGGCAATGAGGTAATAAACGTTTCCAAGCGGCGTTTCACGTCACTTATTATGCAACAACTCCACGGGTACCACGCGAGACCTTTCATGGCTGCCAAGTACTAGCTGGTAATATCACACTTGTAGCAACGAGATAAAGGTAGGGTAGGCTATATCTATTTGAGTAAAACTCGAGAATTATTTGAGCAGCGCGACGCGTCACTTATTATGCAACAATATCACGGGCACCACGCGAGACCTTTTACGGCATCTAAGTGGTAGCTGCAGTCAAAACGACAAAAGACAAAAGGTAAAACAGAGTAAGAGGCAATACCTGTTTGGTTTAATCCTTTTTTTTATCTCAGGTAGTAGTCTCTGTCCATACCTACTGGGAGAGAAGCCAGCAATTTATGACTCACTAAAAACTTGGTGTAACACACCACTCTTTGCTGCTTTGTGGTCGACGATTTGAGCAAAATTATTGCTTTCTCATTGACGGTGGTGAAATGGTTAATAAAAGGGGAGGGAGAGATGAGAATAATGTTTTATGTAGTTACTTACTTGAATGAGTAGAGGTACTGTGGCTGGGAATAGTGCTGCCCTTGGACAATAGGCCAGATGTTAAGCAGGTTGTCGTTTCCACCAGATGCCAGATATCGACCGTCAGGCGACCATTTCAAGCCGCAAATCTGTAATAAATAATTGAGTTTAATTTATAACTTACGCTCGAAAAAGCTGTTCAAAATCGAAAAAACAATCGGAAAAGCTGAACTTTAAGTGCTGTGAGCAGATACGAAGCAATGAGGGCTATCGTTTTTATACTTAACAGTTGGCACCCCTGGCGATTGACAGGACCTTACTCTACAGTGGCGCCATCTTGATGAATGCAAATACGATAGTCCTCCTACCACTTTCGCGCTCACCAGTTGGCGCCACTGTCTTCGCTACTAGCAAGTGACAGGACGTCTACAGTGGTGCAAACTGGTGAGCGCTAAAACGATAGCCCTCATTGAGCACGATTAGAATAAATCGGCAAAATGGACACGATCGCAACCTTTGGCGGCTAGATCGGCACTTACTCCAATTATTCATCAACCGTCGGCCGTTTGGTGTAGTGGTTCGGAACGGATTACTATGCCGAGAGGTCCTGGGTTCTAATTTCAGCCGTTCAGAAATTGAAATGATGAATTTGAATTTGTGACGGGTCTGGGTGTTACTATGTATGAATTTATTAAAATAATTAACTTTAAAAAAAAATAAAACCGACTTCAGATGCGTAAACACAAAAAAAAACTAAAAATTAAAAATATTGCGTATAAAAAAGTTCATCCCCAATTTTCCACCCTTGGGGGTTGTTTTTTCTATTATTAAATTTAAATGGGACCACCCTTGAGGTATTACCTATACGCCGAAAAAAGATTTGTTCAAATCGGTTCATAATTGGCGGAATTATCGCGTAACAAACATAGAAAAAAAAAAAACATACGGGTCGAATTGAGAACCTCCTCCTTTTTTGAAGTCGGTTGAAAAGTATTTAAGTATATTTATCCGTTGTCTAGTACCCATAGTACAAGCTTTGCTTAGTTTGGGACTAGAAGCGTAGTGTAAAATGTCCAAGGATATTTATTATTATTTATTTATTATTAACCCGCTTACCTCCTGCGAGTGCGCGGCGAGCGTGGCGACGGCGTGGTCGCGCTGTCGCACGTCGTGGTGCACGATGTTCCCGTCGCGCGCGCCCGACGACACGATGTACATGTTCCAAGCGAGTGAGCCCACGCGCCCCGTGTGCCCGTCCATCACCTGGAATGAGGATATTGGTGTATGATGCTTTGGTGGCGTNGGCGCGGGCGCGGGGCAGCCCAGCTCGGGCGCCTCGTCGCTGCCGTCGGCGCACTGCGGCACGCCGTCGCACGCGTTGTACACGGCGATGCACTCGCCGCCGCGCCGGCACTCGAACTGGTAGCGACTGCACCGCCCTGCTTCGGAACCGTACACCGTGCCACGTTGTTGTAATGCATACTCGGGCTTCTCCTAAAATCTCAAGAGCTCTCAAGAACTTTGATCACCTTGGCGAACAAACTATATCTCTTAGATATCGCGAGGACCGAGTAATTTTCTTTTTATTTTTTTCATCAAAATCCGTTCAGTAGTTTTTGCGTGAAAGAGTAACAAACACCCAGACATCCAAACTTTCGCATTTATAATATTAGTAGGAATGTAATACGTATTAGTAGGATAATTATCCATCTGTTATTAGGGGCCATCCATAAAGTACGTCACACGAATTTCATGATTTGTTTACCCCNAAATTACGCGATTAGTACCTCTAGATATTATTATATTAGATTTTGAAATGTGATGTCACGAAACTTAGGACCCCTCCCACCCCTTGTCACACCATGTCACACTTTTTCGACCCCCTCCCCCCCTCTTTACGTGTGACGTACTTTATGGATGACCCCTTACCACGATAGTTATCGTAATAATTATCATTGATAAAGTTATCCTTTCGAACCCTGCACACTGAACAGTGCACACGCCCTTACTTGAGGGCGAATTCGCGCCTCTACAATGAAATACTTTAAATAAGTTGTCAAGATTACAAAACATAATTATTCGATGCTCACTTAGGTACGCATATAAATATTTACTTAATATTAGCCCGATGCTTACCCAGTGTCCATTGTGTGCGCTGCACTGTATACGCCATTGTTTGTTTTTGCTATAAGTAGGTACTTAAGTGAGTACCACTGAACTGAATCGTTAAAATTATTGCGGAGGTTGGGCAAACTACCCAACCTACTGCAAACTCGTGGTAGGTACCATTAGTTGTTTAAAAAGCTAAAATAAGTGTACGGAACTACGGAGATAGCCCAAAAAGGTAGTGGCGTCTCAGTGTTCAAGTACAATGCGCGATGCCGATGCCGTTACGAGGCTGCGCTGCCGCGAGCGGTGAGTCAGCGTCATTAGCGAGACACGGGGCCATCGCGCCCGAGGCCCGAACCTGCGCCCTGGCTGACTCACGACGCGATCGTTTGCACTTCTCTCAGGTAAACTATATTAGGTACTGTCATATACCCGAATTCTTTGAAACCCCCGAACAAAACCTTAAAAAACTGAAGTTACTACCTAAGTAAAACTGAAGTAATTTTAAACCCTGTAATGTAGTGAAATGACCTTTTTCTAGCACGCGACGCAGGTCAGATTGCGTAGTATTCATCCAACCATAACTCGTGACTCATCACAGAAACGGTACACGGTACCTACACAGACGCAATCTATTCCTGTCCTGTCACGAAATTATAACAATTTACGAATACACGCTGAAGTTTCGATGAAATTCGCAGACCGATAGTTAAATTATAAAACCAGTTTAATATTACTACCGAGGTAGCTACAATGCACAGCACATACTTATGTACCTACATACTTTATTTCCATCTTCCTTTTGCGACAACAGGTTAGTAACCAGTCACATCAACAGTGTAGTACCTACCAGCTTCTTTCTACTTCCTTGGCCTGTTTTCCAGTATAATCTTATCCTGCCTATTTCGAGTAGCGTGTGATGTGATTGAAGATATTGAAGTACCTACCTACCTACGATTATGTTTGATCTACAAGTCATGTGCACAGGGCCTTTTTTATCGGGGAAAAAATGCATTGAATTTCATACCTACCCTGCGGGGACAGGGTTATGTGGGGCTCACCAAGTCAAAAGGACAAGGCATACCCAGTAAAAAGACCTCGGTGCTCCGTCATTTGCCTTAAGTGGGAAGGAACTGTGAGATTCCGGACAAAGCCACTACCACAGTCCCTCACGGCGATTGCCCGCCTACACGGCGGGCCCTACAGGTCCCCTAGGACGGGGGGCGACGGGAGCAGCTAGGAGCACACAGCTGTTCCCGTCCGACGGTGGTGGTGGCCTGTGCAGTGCAGGCGGGGGCGCCCCCACGCCCCCGGCCCGCTGGCCATCACCGAGGAGAGGAAACTGGAGGCGATCATATTGTCGTCTCCTCTGGTCCCTCCGCCTTCGCCGGAGCGAGGGCGCGTTTGGATCATCATCACGCTCTCGCTTCGCGGGTGTGCACAGGGCCTAATCTAACCTACTGGGAATTTAAGGATCAAGAGGCACAAAAATCCTTTAAAAAATGAGGAAAATAATCCGGATTTGATTTGATTTCGGAAATCGGGACCCGACCCGGGCAGGGGTCCCTGTGCAGTTTCGAATGTCCCTGGAGCGATAACCGCTGGAGCAAATTTTTTTTCCACTGCCTCATAGTTTTGAAAGCTCTATGGTCTATGGACTCGAATGAATTCCACTTGCGACGACATGTCGTCGTAACGAATTATAGTAACTATAGTATCTCGAATAGTTCGAGATACTACACACTGTCGCGCATGTCGTCGTAACTGGACGTGATCAACGTGATGTAGTAGCGAATGACGATGTTTTGCGAATGAAAATGTTTTGCGAAACAGCGTCGTTCGTCGCAACAGCGGCATTCGAAACTACGTAGGGAACCCCGTGGCCGTGTGATGTATAGGTACGTACGAGGAGGGCCGGGCGGCGCAGGCGGCGCGGCGGGCGCGGGCGCGGGCGCGGGCGCCGGCGTCGTCGTCGTGCTGCTGGTGCTCGTCGAGCTCGTCGCACCTCTGCGGAGCCAAAGCGCCATCAATATCATAGTTTTCTCTTTTCACTATGGGGTGCGGTAAGTGGAACTGCTGCTCACCTCAGGCCGGCCAGCGCGGTCTCGTGGCGCGCCAGGCGCTCCTGGTCCTGCAGCTCGGCCAGGCGCCGGCTGAGCGCCAGCACGCCGCTGCTGAAGTTGCCGTGCGCCGTGAACTTGCAGCGGAAGTCCTCGGGCGGCCCGCAGTTGAACAGGTAGCAGCTGCCCGGGCTCTGGAAGACGCCACTCGAGTTAAGTGGGACTCATTATCCAATACCGATACTGCGTGACACAAACAAAGGTAGGTAATAATGACGTTTGTTTATCAGTCTGTATGCCTACTCGCATGTATGTTATGCGAAAGACTAGCAATTGTTCCTTGGCCAAACCCGAGGGCCAATTTTGTTGATCGCAAAGTGATTAGTAGTGCAAATGATGAGATTCCGCGTTTTACAAACGGCGCAGTCCAGTTAAAAGCGCTCTCTGTTTTAAAAAAATTCGAAGGCGAATTAGCTTCCTTCAATTGTTAAAAACGACATATTCTTTCCAAAAATAAACATTCTTCCGACTTAGGTAGAGATGCAGAGAAAAATTTTTCATCAAATATTTGAAAAACTAAATGCCTAAATAGTTTAGTAGGTATACCAAATCGATTTAGCTGTTATTCCGTATGTAGTAAGGTATATACTAGGTAAGTAGGTTTTGACAAGGTGCAGCATGCACAGCAGCTACAGATCATACACACAACCATGTTCAGATGGGGTGTAGGTAATTTAAACGGGTTACATGAGGCTAGGACCTCATAAAATGTAGTCGCGACGGTCACGTGTCCGATCGATGGCGTCTACTCGCGCCCGCATGAGCTCCGCGCGCTGCCGGCCTGCCTCGTCATAAACAGTCATAGTCACGTTTATAACACTGTAAATCGGCACATTTGCTCCGTATACTTAAATCAATTAATTTGTGACACTTGAATGAGCACACGGTGGTAGTGTGTTATTCAATAAGTAAATTAGATATCACGCATGGTCTCTGTGTACGTGTATGTTCAGTACTACAGTGCGCAGCGCACTCAAGTGTTAATGTAACGGCTAGTCTTTGAGTAAACAAACGGTTAGATACAGTATGAAACTGCGTCATAGCCCCTTGCGTCGTCGCCCCAATATAATAATATGTAGTTTTCTATTTCCTAGGTACCTAACCTACGTTTCTGAACTGAACCCAATGTATTTTCAAGGTGTAAATGGCAGAAGGTGAACCCCATATCGATCACTTTTCATTTCACCAGTTTGGATACCTTTTCCTCATAAACAAAAACGTCACAGGAGTCCGTCTCGCAGCAGAGGCGCAGGCACTCGTGGCGCGCGCCCACGTCCAGCTCGGACAGGTAGCGCGCGCCCATCTCGCGCGACTCCTCCGTGCGGATGATCTTGTCGCGCTGCACGTCGAAGCGCGCGCCGCACGCCGCCGGGTCCAGCTCGCGCGCGCGCGCCACCGCGCCCGCCAGCGCCAGCCACCACAGCGCCGCCCGCACGCGCATGTCGCTTCCAGCCGGGCGCTGCTTGCTGTCTACGCGCGGCCGCTCCGGCGAGCTGCGCGCACCTGACCGGCCCCGTCCGGACGGCTCGAGTCGGCCGCCGATCGATACAAACGCGTCTGCGCCTCGTGCCCCGCCGCTGATGTACTAATCGGTGGATTCGCCGACTAAACTAACGATATGGTTGACCCGGCGAAGTTTGTACCGCCTAAGTTCATCTATTATATAAAAATAAGTTGGGTTTTCCTCCCTGACGCTATAACTCCAGAACGCACGAACCGATTTCCACGGTTTTGCATTCGTTGGAAAGGTCTCGGGCTCCGTGAGGTTTATAGCAAAGAAAATTCGGGAAAAGGGGGTAAAACGGGATCCACGCGTACGAAGTCGCGGGCGGCCGCTATCTTATATGAAATAATGTAGGATTTTAATGGTGAACATTTTTCTTAAATCGGCTCAATAGAAATAAATAATTATGTTTCGCCGTGCACCGCAGCCCGGCTTTTCTGATATTTTAATGTAATTTTCAGCGAGTTTCGAGCGGCCACAATTGACCATCCCCGTGCGGGAAAAGGGTAGCCGGCTGCTGAAGCGGCGCGTATCGTCGGCGTCGTAGAGCGGGGCTCGCGGCGGCGGGCGCGGCAGTGTCGGCGCGACCGCGGCCCGCACCCAGCCCCAGCACCGCGCGCCTCATGTCGCTGTTCTTCAAGTTCAGGAGCGGCGTGAGTACACAACATTACTAATGGCTGCCTGGTGCGCGGCCGAGGCGGGCCCGGGCCCGCGGCAGGCTCGGCCGCCTCCTGCCTTTCTTCTTGACCCCTGCCCCTGACACGCCCTCGAACTATGCTGATGTTTAAATTGCCCCTACCTGCAGTCTATACTTGATTTATTTTTATATTTTTTTAAGTAAAGTAGCACAATTAAAATAAAAAAATATTCTCAAAAATAGCCTCAAGCAAATGCAACTAACTTTGTACCTACTAATCATAATTAATATCAATAGGAATTTGCCATAATATTTATCTTTGTAACCTGAACAAGAATCGATGAAAATGTATGAAGATGGCTTGTTGATTTGACGTGTTTTTTTATCCATCAAGCCCATGAATCGGTGTGTTAATACAAGTAATATCCATTCAACAAAAAATAATTTTTAAAATTATCGTAATCTCGTGTCTTTTAATAATGGGTTTAAATAGGTACATATTATTAAATTTTACTAACATGCGAAAGTGAGGTACATACAGCATTTTATGAGGGTAAAAATTTAGGGAATAACTGGTTAGAGCGAATGAATCCTTTTGACAAATTATGACGTGTGCTTGTTGAGCGGAAAGTTAAAAATATTGATATTTTTTCCATGTAAGTCGTCTATCTGAGATATTTAGCTTACACAGAGTGTGGAGCATGCATAGCTGGAGATTTTTTCTTTAGTTCTTTCTAAGCGGACAGAATTAATCTAAAGAATTAGTGCCCACCACCCACGCCTTGGCTGGAGTCCAGTGATGCTTTTGCATAGTACAGTACATAATGTTAATTTAACAGTACCACCTGTGGTACCACCAAGCGACCAACACCGTATGTTTCACTAATATCTGCAAAATGAATTTATATTTATTTTAAAAATTCTTTCACCAATAGAAAGCCACATTATTGCCGAGTGTCATAGGTTATATAAAAAACCGAAAAATTCCACGCGGGCGAAGCCGCGGTCGGAAAGCTAGTATACAGGGTGGAAACGTTAAGTGATCTCATTCGATTATTTCTAAACTATACAAGATATCGGATCCTGAAAGTGCTTCATGAGCTCTTTCAAACGGTATTAATAATAGGTTACAGAATAAACTGGATCTACCCGAAAATTCAATGTTTCCAGCTTCCATACTAAATGTATGCCAGACACACAATATTAGAAGTGTATTTTTTTTATTGAATAATAAACTTAAAATAAACTCATAAATTGTATTCTTATTTAAAATCACTCATGGAAAACATTGGTTTTAGTATTTACTTGCTATAATATTGTCAAGAGATGAGTGTCATGACTTTGGTAGTAGGTACTAAATGTATGGTAGAAGGAAACATTGAATTTTTGGAAAGATCCAGTTTATTCTGTAACCTATTATTGATACCATTGGCTAAAGCTTTGAATCACTTTCAGGATCAGTAACCAGTTTTTCAATATCATGTGTAGTTTTTTAAATTAATGTGACTTTACCAAATGTATGGAAGCTAGAAACATTGAATTTTTAGACAGATCCAGTTTATTCTGTAACCTATTATTAATACCGTTTGATAGAGCTCATAAAGCACTTTCAGGATCAGTAACTAGTTTTCTGATATCTTGTATAGTTTAGAAATAATCGAGTGAGATCACTTATCGTTTCCACCCTGTAGAATATAGATAAAATATTATTTTAATCAATCAACAATACCCAATCATTTATTGCTCAGTGTGTACCTACGTTGACTTTCAACAGCAAAAGTTGATGATCAAAGTCAGAATTCATCAATCACTAATGTAGGTAGCGTCAAATTGCGTCTGAAATGTGTGGCGTCGTCAGTGCTAATCTTAGATTTATTTTCTTGGTAAAACTCATGCATGTTTCCTTTCGATAGCCCGTTATTTATTTACCTCCACAAAAAATAATACTTTTGACAATACTAAACAATAGTCAATGGAGGTTGGAGGCATAGTAGGTACCTATAACGTCTCAAATAATATTCTTCGCCAAAGGACAATGTCCTAATTATTATCTCTGGTAGGTAAGGGACAAAGCTTCGTGCATCACTCGCTTTCATGTTTTTTTTCTCAAGAGGTGTATCTGGCTGGAACTCCTTGCGCAGGTTTCTCTCGTTTTTTTTGTTCTTTTCTCATCTCGGATAATGATTTGTTTGTTATATCCAGGGCTGCGCTAATTTGTAATGTCTCAAATTCATTCGCGCTTCATTTCCAGTCGCCTTACCAGTCACTCTCCATTTTCATTCCAGCTGATGTACAATTCGGTATTGTGGTAAAGTTCATGCTCAAACAAAGACAAAACAACGGATATCTCGGACTTGATTCGCATTAGTTTCGAGTTATAAACTACTCTATGCGGTTGGTTTCTCTCTCTTCTTCTATTGCATGATTTGATAGATACAAGAGAGTGTGTGTTGTACATCTAGATGTTGTGTGTATTGTGTGTATCTTTATCAAGTTCCATTCACACAGTTTCAGTCAGTTTTGTTGTATACTTCCTCCTCAGCTCAACTGTTAGAGACATGATCGATGCCCATGTCTCGTGACTGACTCATTTGGCAGGTAGAATGTCTGTGGCTTGCTTTGCGGTACATGGAAAGCTGAAATAGCTGTCTCGAATGTAACCGTGTCTCGATTGCAAACTTTATACCTATTTTGTTCACTTGATCAATTCGGGTTACTTGTATAGGTTTGCGATTTGGTTGGAATTTCTGAACTGTCTCGATGAAATAATTCTTGAACATGGGTCGATCTTACTAACAAAGTCCTCTTACAGTTGGGATATTTAGTAAAATTCTAGCCGGGCGTTCTGTCCCTGAGTCACATTATGCGATCAAATTGTTTCACCAGTCTGTGGAACTGTTATGTTGCTCTCGTACCTACTTGATGTGTAGGTTGTAGCTTGCGTGTTTAACATTCGAACTCGTGAAATGCAACAAGGTGTTATGTCTTTGATGCACTGCTTGCAGTTCGGGTGATGACTTTAGTAACAGCGGACACAAAACACAGCGGAGATGTCGGAATGGCTCACTATCAGCTGTGCGCGGTCACCGCCCCCCGCCCGCCGCCCGGAGCCCGGCGCAGGCGGGGCGCAGTACAGTGCCAGCAGCGTGCGGCGTCGCTCGCTTGTGTCCGTCGAACGTGCCTCAGTGCTGTGTGACAGTGTGACCGATTCGTGGCGTGCGCTGTATCAGTGTTCTGTGTCGGTGCCCACTCGTCGGCTGCAAGGCGCGGTGTGCGACAGCGGATTGCTCCCGCGGCCTCTCGGGGCCACTGACCGCCGTCGCGATCTCGGTATTGTGAGATGAAATGTGGGCGCATAACGCGCACGTTTCGCATGTCTTGTCTTATTTGTCCATTACATTATCCCACTTTGAATATTGTAATTACACCTATAAATGTTTAAATTCCTTAGTTGCCCAGCTGAAATCTACCCTCATTATTGTCATTCATTATTTTATTTATTTTCCTAATAAGTTGGTATAATAAGTATTCACAAGGAACAGGAAAATAACACATACCTAAGTAAGTTGGTAGTAAGTTATAAACTAACTCAGCCAGGTGCAAACTATGATATTATGGTAATCTGGTCGTTAGGGAGAGGTAGGTATCGGTACCGATACCGAAGTACCGAACCTATTTTGTTGTTTTTGATGATAACATATTAACTTGTTGTTGGTAGCAACATAATTACTATAAAAAAAAATAAGTTATTGAATACCTACCTGCTGTGAGTAGCTAGGTATGTACCTATCAAATTATGATGAAGTAGCTGCAATATCATCTCAAAATTAATTCTTACTATAGGTAGTAGGCATTTTAAAGTAAGTTAGGTTTGGCAAGGTGAATGTTTCGTGTAAACAACATAGTGTGGAAGTAGGATAAACACCTAATTGATAGATATTTTGTGTTGCTCTCGCCTCAAAGGCCTAAGGTTAAGTACATTATGTAAGGTAAGTGCCCCCTACTTCGGTATATTAATGCCCGTTTTCACCATCAATCCCTAATTTTAAAGCGACTTTTATGAAATATTAGGTAATACCTAACAGGAATTTCGTTTTCACCAACACATAAGGGACAACTTAGGCCTTATGGGATCACTTTAATACAGGGGCCCGATTTTCGACCGCCTAAGTGTTAGGTGACAGTTATATTGTCAATCACGTCTATTCGGCAAAATGGAAACTGAATTTAATGATTTTTTTGAAGCTTTTTATGCAATTGAGACAGTGAAAACACTTTTTCACTCAAGTTTATTCAGGCGGCCACATAATAATATTATAGAGTGAGACAGGATTACATACGGTATAGATAGTATATAGGTATTGGTCACTCATAACTTCTCATAACCAAGCTATATTTCTGACTTCGTTTGTAGTCCCTAGAGCCCTAACAATACCTTATAATTAGATATTAATGATATTATATAAAGATTTGATAGGAAGGAGGGCTGCACTAAGGCTTTCTTGGACTCAGTGGGGGTAAATGAAACACAACGCGGACGGTTGATATCTGGTTTATTACTGTTATGCTATTGCTACTATACAAGATTTACACAATTCAATGTGTCCAGTCCAATGTGCCGTCGGTGTAGAGTGCCTACGGTGCACGTTGAGGGTTCATGGGCCAGTCGGCTAGCACGTAGGTCGCGGTCGATGCTGACGTGCTCGTACAGTATCCTTGTGGGCATGGACCTATCTTGTGGGCAAGTAAAATTATAACCAATTTATCTTTTTCCTTGAGGGAAAAAATTTGCTTCATTTCTTTTTTCCATTGTCGTTTTTATCGTTAAATCGCACAAAACTACACACAGAACTCAACAAAATATCTATCAAAATCAATTATGTAAATTTTTAATTTCATTTATTGTGGTGCAGCAGTCATCTTGACATTTACTTTTTTTAAGGCAAAGGAATTACATTATGCACCCAAACCACAGATTACATAATAGCCCAAATATCTTTTTTGTCTTTGATAATAACTCAAAAATACAAAAAGACATTAGTTTTGGTCAACTATTTCTTAGTTTTACTTTTATTTCATTTGTTTCTGTGAAATACGTAAGATATTCCCAATAAAATATTTTATCGGAAAGTACCGGTTTTTCAAACGTCACTAGGCGCAGGATGAAACGCCGCCACCTGACAAAAGAGTCCCTACTTAGGTTTACTATAGCATGGTGAAAACAAACTTAGGTTAGTGGGCAGTTTAGGCGATCGTTTAACCAAAGTGTTATTTAGTTAGCAAACGCTTAAGGGATTGATGGTGAAAACGGGCATAAGGCTCTTACGACTTTAACATTTTNGTGCCTACCTAGGGAAAAAGTTAAAGTTTCAAAATACCACTTAAAAAAGGAAATTAATAAAGTTCAAAGGTGCCCCAACCATTTCGTTCAAAACAATATATCTTAGCAACATTGTTCTCCATATTATATGAGCTGTCAGGAGGATGTTCAAAAATAATAATTATGTATGCAGATAAATAGTTCAATCGTATCTAAGCAGGCGTAGTCGTCATAAGTACTTACTTCTTAATAGGAAAATGATTATTTTCTTAATCTCTAGTAGTGATAGGGTTTATTTTGATTAACATATTTTTTTAATAAAGTTTTAAGCTATTTTGTTATGACCTTTTTGAAGTCAGGCGTTTGAAATGGATTTTGAAAAAATCATGACAGCTTGTAGGGACCTTTTTGAAGTCAGGCGTTTGAAATGGATTTTGAAAAAATCATGACAGCTTGTAGGTATGTCTGTGGGTCTAGACAAAGTGCAAATTATAATCGTAAACCAGTCGAAAAGTGGTCGAAAAACCCCTTTTTTGTATGGAGTTTTGACGGATTCGATTTTCGATTCGATCAAAAAGTGCGTTTTGTCTAGGGGGGCTGCATATATATTTTTGAACATCCTGACAGCTCATATAAAATTGAGAACAGTATTGCTAAGATATACAACTACTTTGGGTGCTTCAAACAAAGCTTACTTTGACTGGTTACTATGATATGAAATATCGTTTAACAGATCATTTTGGCTATCTTAAACGCTTCGATCTATCTGACGCTGACTGTAATACATACTTAAGTAGGTACCTACTTAAGCTTTTTTAGGATGGAATATTAAAATCATCCCCTTATGATCGGTACACATAGTTTTATAACTCATTAGCCTATCTAATTAAATAAATAGGTAGGTACCTAATACCTCTCTGTAGAATGAAATAGAATCCATTTAATCTTGTTACTTCAGTAAGCCAGTAGGTAGCAGGAATGCGAATGTAGATAGGTAGGTAGTAGTACCTATGCCTAGTAGGAAGCTCCTAATCATTAATTTTATTCCGGTCAACAGTAATACCTGAACCACAAATGCAAACAATTTTAATAAAAAAAACTGCGTTTAAAAAAACCAACTTCAAAAACTAAACCGCCTCCAAAAAGTACACTAAAAAGTAGAAAACATATTACGTTATTTATTAGGACACATATCTAAGACCATGATTGATATTCTTGGAGTTGGCGTAATCGGTGTAGTACCTACCTACATACAAAAAATAAAAAACCCACCCCTCCTCCTTTTGTTGAAGTCGGTTACAAATGGAAGTCAATGGATGATTCAACATTGAGCTTGAAGCTTTGATATAACTGCAACAAGAACGATATCTTTACAGTGGGCTGAGTGTGAGTTTACATAAAAAAATGTATGAAAATTTTAGTTTTTGAACGTTTCCCGCCAGGGGCGCTGTACAATCCGTCATACATTTAATGTCATTTTTTAACGCGCTCACGTTTGATGTAAACTCACACTAGGCCCTCGAATTATAAAAAACCGGAAAAAATACTTGTTTGTGTAAAGATGTGTTGTTGGTAGATCTTTGTCAATAAATAAATAAATAAAATGCAAGTCGGACTCACGCACGAAGGGATTCGTACGACAATTTTGCTATTGTTGGATTCCAGAGAAAAATTAAAAATGTTAAATTGACACGATAAATAATTAATATGAAATACAATTATACAGGGTGTTTGGCGGAAGGTTGGTTAGACAAACTTCGTGGGTGTATAGGTAAGGTCATTTTAAGAATACAATTTCGGCCATTTGACCCAAAGTGAGCAACTTTTTTTTTAATTGATATTNGAAATGAAGTTTAGAACTCGGCTTTTAAATGGTGCCAATATTGGTGGGAAGTGGGGATGCATACGTTTGAAAGTGCTTGTCGCGGGTGGGTCGATTTTTGTGATGACCAGTGTAGGTTGATTAAACGATTATTATGATTTTTAATGGGCATTTATAACTAGTTTTATCGTGTTGTGTAACTGTTTTGACTGATTTATTATTAAGGTAACAGACCAATTGAACTGAACAGAAAAAGTTTAATATTTTTGTTTACCTATTTATTAAATTACGTACAAATTAGCTACCTAATTTGTTTTAATAACCATTCACGTGGGTACCGAAATTCCCGAATTTCCCGGTTTCCCCGGTACTGGCTTAGACCTGGTACCGGTAATTCAGTAACACTCCTTAGTACCGGGACTTGCAACCCCTAAAGGTTAGACAAACTTCGTGGGTGTATAGGTAAGGTCATTTTAAGAATACAATTTCGGCCATTTGACCCAAAGTGAGCAACTTTATTTTTAATTGATATTTTTGATTTTGTTTATTTTTTTCTAAAATTTGACCTAGAAACTGCGTATTTTCAACCGCATTTTTTATTGGATATTAATATCGAATATGTTTTTAGTCAAATAAAATAAATTTCAGATCCAGATAATGATTGGATAGCTAGCCAAAATTTTACGAGCCGCCAAAGTTTGACAAAAGTACAAACCACGATAAAAAATTCAACTTAGATTTCGATTTAAAAAATATTAAAGGTGATAATGGATTGCTTTTTAGGGATAGTACATTAGTAGAGCTACCTCCCCTAACAGTTTGATTCACCCATTCTAGGACACCCTGTATGTATCGATGAGATAGGAAAATATTTTTTCCAGCCAAGCTATAAGAGAAAAAACAATTTATTTAGCAGAATAACGTAACTTATCGATAGGTATCTTTTTTAAATAGAATAGTAATAAAATGCTATATTCTTACTTAATATAGCAGTTTCCAACTTTCGACATCACATCATGACATGATTAACATCTGTACCTAAGTATATGTTTTGTGTCGATGGAAACGATGACATTAAGACTCTCTATCTATAAGATATACCGACTTCACATTACAAATCACATTTCATAAAATAAGCTATTAAGAAACCAGTCGCAGCCGTTCCGTATGGCAGCGCTATTTGATAACGCAGGTTAGTTCAGAAGGAAGCGACTTCACGATGTACATACCTAGCTTACTCCTTCAGTTGCGCTAACTAGCAGCGCCGGCGCAGCCGATGTATGACGGAGCGCGCGCGGCGGAGCGAGACCCGCACTTTGCCGGTCTGTTGCTACAATAGTATACCACCTTTATTGTAAAGGCTAATTATTATTCGTTGGTTTTCGGAGATTTCACGCGCATGTGAAAAAAATCGATAGGTAATGCATAGTTACGATTGTGTGTACGCTCAGATCATAGCTATGATCTGAGAGTGTACGTAATTCATAACATACATTGTACTTAAGTAAGTTGTAGGTATATTGTTCATCGTTTGTGACACGAAACAAACAGTAGGTACGTATATCGCGAAAACTCCTCTCTGAAAAAAGAAAAACCATCATTCACGGCTTTGGTACAAGACACTATTGGAGATCGCTGATTGTTTAATTTGGGATTACTATAGTAGAATATAAAAGATATATTTTTTCTTGAAAATCAATTCAAATAATTTTTAGATTTCTAATAGTTAGACCCTTTATTACTAACTCCATTCCTCAAATATTAACAGTCGGGTTTTTTTTAAGTAATATTTAAAACAATAGACATTTTATTTTATTTAATTGATGGCAACGACCAAAGTTTAATATAAAATATATGTACACTTGCGAGCAAAAGTNTGTAGTTACATAATGCAATTAATTAAAACATTGTCGCTTTATTTTTTATGTTAACCATGAAAGTAAGAGACACGTTCTTGTGCCACGCACACTTTAGCCCTATCATGTGCTCTCATATGGCTAAATAAGAAAGCAATCGGCAGTGATAAATAAATATAACTCGTATACATAAGTAAATAACACTATACATAATGTATTTATTGATTCTTTTAATTAATAAAAGAGGCCCTCAGTCCTCCTCAGCATACTTGTCTTGTGGCGTAAGCAGCTCCTGGGCCTGATAACGTATCGAGTTATCTTATCAATATTATCGCTATAACAATATTGTTCCATTAAAACTTAATAAGGACACCAAGCAGACTGATAACTGTAGAAGCTGAATGAAATCTAAAATTATTGGATTTTAAAACAACAAAAACTTGCGTGTGAGACTGCGTAAACTGAAAAATTGTAAAATCGAGTTGATAATTTTTTTTAATGATCATGGTTCATATCTCTCTCTGAGACGTGGTCGCTTAGTAAGCGACGCTTACTATGGGCCTCATAAGAAGGTTCAAGGTCACCCAAGGGGCGACGGAGCGAGCTCGGAGTTTCCCTGCGGAATCGAATCAGAAGTGGGGAGATCCGCAGGAGAACCAAAGTGATTGACATAGCCCGCAGAATCGCTAAAATCAAGTGGCAGTGGACAGGGCACATAGCTCGCAGTGCTCATGGTCGCTGGGGCAGAAAAGTTCTCGAGTAGCGATCACGAGCCGGAAGACGTAATTTACGTGAACCGACGACGATCTGGTGAAGGTCACAGGAGATCCCTTGATGCGGGCGGCGCAGGGCCGGTCGTTGTTGAAATCTTTGGGGGAAGCTTTTATCCAGCAGTGGCGTCATTCGGCTGAAGCAAGCGAATTATCTACCTATCGTTATTATCAGTTTTTGGTGCTTTGTCTTTGTCGCACGCACCTGACGCTGCCGGAACTTGAAGGAACAAAACGCTTTCAGCGGGACAAAAGCCTTTTGACGGCTCGCCCGCCCCTGCTCGCGCCGTCGCGCCAGCCACCGCGCCCGCCCCCTCCTGGCGCGGCGGGTGAATACACTAGCTAGAATAACTAAATCTGATTCTGACGCCAGCCAGACAGCAAAGATAAGTGATCAACTTATTTCAATACTGTAAAACGTGACACGTGTAAAAGATCCGCTCGTGTTGAATTAAATTAAGCTACCTACTAAAATAATAAATTGCCGTTCTAAACGAGATAGAGTAAAAAAAATTACACAAAAAGCACAATGTTGTTTCGTAAAGCTCTCCATCATGACTAAAATTGCATGAAGAAACTATGAAAAGTTTCCAGTCACCTTCTCACGCCCTTTCCTCGAACGGTTTTCGAGAAATCGAGTTTTGCTATTGCAAATTGGCAAACACCAAGTAGGTATACCTACAGGGTGGAAACGATAAGTTCTCACTCGATTATTTCTAAACTATACAAGACATCGAAAAACTGCTTACTGATCCTGAAAGTGCTTCACAACGGTACCAATATTACTGAATAAACTGGACAAATCCGAAAATGGCTTTCGTGGATTGCGTTTAGCCGCAACAGGGTTCTTGAAAATGTGAATGCTAATGTGGTTATGCAAAATAAACTATTGAGTACTGAGTTTTGCGTTTCAGTTTTGACATAGTTTTTCGGACATTGCGTTTAGACAGGGTGGGATTAGGTTAAAAGGTAGGGAAACGAATCAATTACGGAAGGAAACGGAACAATTTTAATATCTTGTATAGTTTAGAAATAATCGAGTGAGATTACTTATCGTTTCCGTGTAACGATACGCCCACGACAGATTCGCTGTGTGCGCGCGAGATATAGTTTTCATATTGTTTTCTTTTTTCAAATTCAGATTCTCGACATTTTTACAAAATCAATTCACTACACTTTAGAGCACAAAATAACACCAGATTTGTCTATTATTAGTACAGTAAATATTATCTTTGTAGTACAAATAATAATGCCTACGCAGAGGAAACACGCTTGGTTGTGTTTGATAGTATCTTTTCGCCTCGTGGCTTCTCGACAGAGCCTTTTCAATACGTAGGTACCACCTTCCTAACCACTTATTAAATGTTTCGTTGCTGCGAGCGAAGCCATACCTACATACTTACCTATACATACATAGAATAATATGTAGGTAGGTAGGTCGACTTATAAGTCAGCTGATAAATACTTACATACCACTTAGTACCAACTAATACTACCATCCAGGTATAAATAGTAAATTTTGGCAACTATTTCCATAATTTACTATTACATGACATAATGTTTTACAAAACTTTGAAGCAGATATTGCCAGATATCGAATTTGTCTTAAAAACGTATCTTAACTTAAAAAGTTAAATTAGTTTTCATTTTGTAGAAGTAGTCATATCGCTAGGATAGTTTTTTTATCAAGATAGTTTCTGAGTGAGATAAAGCGAGAAACCCAAAAATGGTACCTTCAAAGGTTGCGGTCGAGAAATCTTGAAATGTTCACCCCCTAACCAACCCTAACTAGTTAATCCAAACAAAGTTATAAGTCAATAATTGTGTTCCAAGCATTTCCCTATAATATTTTCCCTTTTTATTGCCTGGCCTATTTTTTATGTTAAAGTAATACGATGTATTAATCGTACATATTTCAGAAGCTAAATTGCCCTGGAAAGGGCCTAAGTACTGCTGATTCGTTCCATAGGAATCGCGGATGTCCGTGTACTTCTTACCTACCCTTTATGTCATAATAGGACGAGTGAGTGAAGTTTTGTCAAACAAGAACAAGTCGGACTGAGATCGTTCGTTGGTTGTTGTTAGCAGAGGGGCAGCGCGGGCGGCGGCGCGGGCGCAGCGGGCGCGGCGTGCGGCATGGAGTGCGGCGTGGCGGCCGGCGCCGGCGCCTTCCCCGCGCGCGCCCCGCACCCCGCGCTCTCGCCCACGGAGCGCTCGCCGGCCAAGTCCGGCCTGCACGTCAACTTCAGCGACAAGGGCGAGGTGAGCCGTCGACGCTGGGTGCTGGTGCTTTATGCTGCTTTTACACTATGCGGAAATTAGCCGAGTCAAGTCAAAAAAACAGAGGAGTGGGGATGAAATTCATTCATAATTCATCCATAATTCATCCCCACTCCACTGTTTTTTTTTACTTGACTTGGCTAATTTCCGCGCAGTGTAAACGCAGCATTACAAAAGCTGATACGCACGATTACGCTGACAAATACAGGGTGTCCCAGAATGGGTGAATCAAACTGATAGGGGAAGTGCTCTACTAATGTACTATCCCTAAAAAATATGAAAAAAAAATAAAGCGCAAAAAACAAAAAAAAATTTTTTTTTTAAAATGAAAGTAAATCACCTTTGCCTAAGTAGGTATCTGGCTATAATTGCTGCGTTTGGAGTTTATTTTGTAATTTTTCTTACTTATATTAATTGACCAATGTACATGATCGCTTCGTTTATCTGTAAACAAACTTTTGGAAATAATGACTAGATTTCGAGTTTAGAGCACTTAATTTAAAAAAAAATCCGAACTCTATTTTTTATAAATATTTTTTTAGGGATAGTACATTAGTAGAGCTACCTCCCCTAGCAGTTTGATTCACCCATTCTGGGACACCCTGTATAAACCGCCGGCGATATCGGCAACGGGTTCCGCTCAAACTCTAAAATAATGTAGAAAGAATGGTAGTCTTCGATGTCTCGAAAAGAAAACATAAATAAGTAAAAATATTATGATTATGAAATAAACAATAAGTTTCCACTGTCGCCGCAGGTGAAGGAGCGCCGCGAGAAGTTCCTGACGGCGAAGTACGGCAGCCACCAGATGGCGCTGATCCGCAAGCGCCTGGCCGTGGAGATGTGGCTCTACGACGAGCTGCAGAAGCTCTTCGAGGCGCCGGTGAGTGCTGTCGGGCTTTTTTTTTACCCAGGAAAATGGCCTATCCATACCTACCGCCGGGGGACGGCAGGTTATGTGGGGCTCGAACCCACAAAAACCTGGGGTGTTCCCTCTGCCGCATAGTGGTCGGCGCCTTGGGTACTAGAAACGACCAAGGCGCGAGTGCTCCCGGCCTGCTACATGTGTCGTTGTGGTTGTGACCTACGAGAACCTACTGAATGTCATTTGGTAATCATCAGGACATCAACTGACCTAATGAATTAAGCCTCCGCGTCCTGAATGATGCATTTATTTAGGAATTTATATCTATTGGCACCTGTTAGGTTTTGTAGAATAATTAGGGCGTGTAGTTAGAAGCTTGGCTCTGAGTAGGTGTAGTTCACGCGACTCACGAAGGCGAGTGAACTTAACAGTCCAATTCTTTAGAAATTTCCAAAAATGTAAACAAATATGGTCAACTGACATTGACGTATTTTTAGATGTACTAATGATGCGACAAAACCTGATATTTAAAAAATAGGCAATTTCGTACTACTACAACCTCTTTTATTACTGACATTTTTGAGACTTGGCAACACTGTCAGTGGTGGTGTCATGTCGCGTGTGACTTGACGAACTTTACTTGCCAGTGGGTCTAGACAAAGTGCAAATTATAATCGCAAACCAGTCGAAAAGTGATCGAAAAGCCCCTTTTTTGTATGGAGTTTTGACGGATTCGATTTTCGATTCGTCCAAAAAGTGCGTTTTGTCTAGGGGGGTAGGTTGTCCAAGGGTGGAAACACGCGACTTGACTTAGGGTTGACTTACTAGTCGTAATGTCGAGGCGCATAGTGTACCTACCGGCAGCATTACCCTTGAATTCACAGAAAACAACTACCCACCAATTACCAAATATTAATCAAGTACATGGGACCACGACATTGTCGTAACCGCCATTTGAGCCCGCCTTAAGAGCATTTGACGATTTGCAAGTACTAATTTAATTAGTCTAAACAAATAAAGAAAATTTTGATTTTGATTTTTGAGCCATGCGTTTGCCACGCAAGAAAGTGAGAAGAGCGCTAGGGATAATTAATGAGGCAGGGACGGGCAGTTTCTGTAGATAGTGTGTGTGATGATGCTGAGTCTACCCCGTCCGCCCCACGCCATCCCGGCGAAACATTGCCGCACCGCGCTTCCCGGTAAGCTTTGTCCGGATTCCCATCGTTCTTTACTTAAGTTTTTCCGTGTGTACTCGTAGAATAATGAACTGGTTCTAGGATGCGCCAAAAGCCGCCTAAAGAATTCCGATGGGATGTATCGGATGGAATGGAATTATATAACATTTGTCTCTTTTTTCGCTAACCTTGCATGAGTGACAGACTTAAAGTTGGGTGGGTTATAAACTAATATTAATAATAGAAATACAAAATATACTTTTTTAAGTTGCCTGAAGCAGAGTAAATACAAATGAGTAGGTTATCTTCATAGAAACGCACCGAGCGCGGTTTGTATGTGAGCGCGCCAATACGTATGCGGCGCGCACGCACAGGCACACTGACAAAATTTAGCGTGGATTATCGGGGAGTTGCGGTTTATAACCCACCCAACTTTAAAGTTAAAGAGTCATAGGTAAAACGAATCAGAAGCAAGTTATAACACTAAAAGTTTACAAATTATCCTTTTTATCTGTACTTTGTGTTTATATTATGTTCCTGTCAACCCTTACCCATGTGACATGCAATAAATAATTTGAATTTGTTACTAAAGCCTGGTCCGTGGGCACGTAGAATTTTATCCAATGACCCCAAGCTACCCATCCTTATCGCTCGCGCGTAATTATGTTGCTGTCGCGCTCGCACACTCACTGCGGGCGCCCGTCGCACAGTCGCGACAGCAACGCGCGAGTGATAAGGATGGGTAAAAAAAAAAACTCATTAAAACTCATTTATTTCTGTAAATAGGCTTAAAAAAAGCACTTTTACACGTCCCAGTATTAACCCTACCACTGCTTCAGGACAATAAATGGGCCAGTGCTGAGAAGAAGCTTGGGGTCATTGGACAAAATTCTACGTGCTCACAGACCGGGCTTTACAACATTCCAGGATCTGTCGTTTGCCAATCGTGTGTTCGTTCCAGGAGAGCAGCGGCGCGGGGGCCGCGGGGGGCGCGGGCGCGGAGGTGGAGGTGGACGTGGACGAGCTGCTGGACATGGACGGCGACGAGCTGCGGCGCCGCCACCTCGCGGTGAGCCACTGACGTCACGTGTGTGACGTCACTACGTTTTGTTTCGGCGCAAATACATTATGCGGAAAATTTACCGAGACGTATAGGTACCTACTTAGTGTGAATACGCTGGCGCTTCGTCTCGGTAAGGCGATTATAACACTGCACCGCGCTCCGCCGCCGTACGCGGGACGACAGATTTAATCATTGTATGCAAGTACCTCAGTTTGTATTGAAAACACGCGCGGCACAACACACTGACAACGCGTCTGCGCGCGGGATTTTTTATATGTAATCACGCGGACCGCGGTGCAGTGTGATAATCGTCTAAATTATCCGCATAGTGTACTTGCGCAATTTGATTGAGAAAAATAAATGGACGTGACGTCTAGAAAATGTTTGCATTTGGCTTACTGCCTCAGGGGGATGCGCGATGCCGATAGCAAGGGCGTCCGCGGAAGACCAGTGGGCTGAGTGGGAGTTTACACTAAACGCGCTCACTATGTATAAAAATTTTAGTTCTTGAACGTTTCCGCTAGGGGCGCTGTATAATCCGTCATACATTTTTATGTCATTTTTTGACGTAAACTCACACTAGGCCCTTTGCTTAGATAAATGCTGAGCGGGGGACCCTATTATATTTATTTTAGATGTGTTGTTGTTTATTATGTAGGTATTAATTACTTATAGTTCAGTCATTTGGTACAAAATAATGGGGTTACCTAGAAAGTTTTCCTGGAGTAATGAAAATTGGTATTTATATAGATTTTGATATGCTCTTTCCGATTTTCAACTTTACGACCTCGTATGGTTGCCGCTCACGCCGCCATATTGGTAAAATGCTGCCTAGTAGCAGTTTTTTTTTTATATTTTCTTTCGCGATAATTTTTTTGATAAAACACGCTTAGGGAAACCAAATCTAGAGAAAATTTCCTATTTTTGATATCTACATAACCTTTTTGTGAAATCAATAATTTTGTCGTGGGAGTGCCCGCAAAGTATGCTTCAATATGCGTTTTGACAAAGAATTTATTTCCCCAAATGATTTCCAGGTTAGCCGTTTGGCAAATCGAACCCAGGACCTCTGTGTCTAAAGGCTTACCACTAGAATCGGAAAGAGCATATCAAAATCTATATAAATACCAATTTTCATTACTCCCGGAAAACTTTCTAGGTAACCCCATTATTTTGTACCAAATGACTGGACTATTACTGTGTCAATAAAGTTTTTTTCTGTTTCTATTTATTGTTACTGTTATTGTTACAGACCTTACTATCCGATGCCAAAAAACCTCAAAAAGATGTAAATGTAAGTTATTGTGATTGTAAGTTAAATTATGATTTCCTTTGAAAGTCCTCTACTTATTATGACTAGTCTTTTACTTATTTCAGAAATTTATCAACGAACTGTTAGAAAAGGCGAAGACTCTGTAAGTTGCCCACGAGCGGAACTAACTCTTGAGACGTCGTCGACGACGTTGGGACGTCGCCGAGCGCGCGGCGCGACTCGCTGCGGGCACCGAGTTCCGATTGTAACCGGCTAGGTATTTATAGTCTAAGTAGATAAGTAGTTAAGGGTTACTATACTATTCGTGTCGATTTGATATCTATTTATTATTTTAATGACGTAATAACTGACGTCGATCGATTAAATTTTCAGTGAGATGATGTGAATCGAAAGTGCAATAAACATATCAACGAAGAGGGCGATACCGGGGCGACTTGCCGCGACTTTTCCGCGCGTTTATAAATCATCAGTAAACAACGCTATCTGAAACCGCGACTGTTAAGATCGGTCGCTTGTTTTAGCATGCGAGGGGAGGCGCTGACAGCCATTACGATTTTGAAATCCTTTAAAAACTGCGCGGGCTGCGCCGAGCCCTCGTCTGCTCCACAATGTCTGTGAAGTCTCGGTAGAAATTCGGAATCAACCCAACTGCACCCTGTACCTACATACCCCTAATATTAACATCGATATAGCAGTGGGTGACGGCCTAAAGCTGGCCGCTTGTGACGCTGTCGAAGTCGGTTTGCTCATCGACGTGCAATAAACTAGCAATATTGTCTAATAAGTTATGTTCTCTCGTTGAATTGATTAATATTTTAATACCTGAGCTTTAAGCTAAGTAAATAAAATCCCTTTCAAATTTAATTTGTGCTGTTATCTGCCAATATTAATTGCGCGTCGACGTGTTAAGGTAAGTAAACTACACATAAAAGCCATGGTGGTTGACAGACTGACTTATAGCTGACCTCGCGTGCATCTACGTCATATTCATTTGCGGTGTGTGACGACATTATGACCTGCCAAATATGTGAAATGATTTTGGCACGACATATTTTTCATGAACTGCCCTTTCTCATTAGTTTTTACTTAAATAAATATTAGTTATGGCAGGTATGTCAAACGTCGATGATTCAATACGGACTCCAAACACGAATAACCTTATTTGTACCTAGCGATACAGTAACTATGTTTTCGTCCAATTTTGTTACGGTACGGGTATTTATACTAATATATCGCAGATTTTAATCTTTCTAACTAATGTGTGTATAGCTATAGTAAAAGGGTGTTTCAGACAGGCAAGATAAATTGGGGAATCTTTCAGAACCCATCTAACTGCCTAGAGTCGGTAGTTCTAAAGCTTTAGTATTCGACTAACTAATTAAGTATAAGAAAATGCGAATCTCGTTTGTCATATTTATAAATAAAACAATGTTACGAACTCAAGTCCTAAAAGGAGATTTTAAGACTTATTATTCTTGAATCGCTAACCACCGCGATAGAGTAGTTCACACTACAGTTCCACACGCAAAGCTAAGCACTGCGCACAGTAGGACGGATTTCAGATTTACGGACATAGCACTTTCGATATCGATATACATAATGTTTAAGTGATATTAGCGGACATTAGCGTGACACAGAAAAGCAATTTTGTAAATTAAAACGTAAAGCCCATAATATTCATGTTGTTCTTTTTAGTACTTGAAATATTTTTTGACAAAAACTTCTCATATCAGGAGAATAGTGTGTATGTGGCGTTACTCATAAACGCTCATTATACTAACTCATAAAACTCATTTATTTCTGTAAATAGGCTTAAAAAAAGCATTTTTACACGTCCTACTATAAATTTATCAAGCCGAGATCTTCCAAGACTTGGTACTTATGGAACATTTTGGATATCTTTCCATACCTTTTTATTGATATTAAATTTTTCTCTTATGTATTATGTTTACGAAAAAATACTCAGAATTAATATTTGTAGGCCTAGGATGTGCACTCACGCCATTTTAGCGATTTTGCCCATTTTTGACGTCGATAAATTATATGACGGCGCGCATCCTAGCCCGGCTGATCACCATATTTAGGGCTATCGATTGGCATAATAAAAAAAAATGTGTAACAAAAAAGTGCTATGTCCACAAATCTGAAATCCGTCCCACTGTGCGTCGCCAAACTACACCGCCCAGTAATTAGTATGAACTGTAAACTATTGATTTCAAGTTCAAGCTATCTACTAAAAAAAAATTAAAAATTACGCGTCATCTTGGAATTATTGGTCGATTGTGTTAATTCCTTTGTAAAGGAGTTATTTTTCGAGTTTTATCCTTCTGGGACACCCTCATTTTGTAGCAAACAGTAAAGCTCGTTTTCCACCGCCAAAGAGGAATGAACTAGGTATATCTAGCGGAGCGGACTTCGTGCGTATAAAATAGAATTGCTTTTCCACTGAAATGAGTTCGAGAATGTGGGTAGTGATTTTTTTTTACTCTTTTTGCCCTCTGTCATTTTCGCTCGACTGTTGGTGGAAACAGATGTTATGCATATTGTATTTCGAGGTTAATGCGAGTCATTTAACGGGTTCGCTCCGCTCGCGGTGGAAAACCCGCTTAAAATTGAACCACGGCTTGTCTCATTTTCTAGTCTACATCATCTGTAATAGGGACAGAATCACAGGAACTAATGTAATAATTTTAATTAAGTTGTGTGCGTGATAGAATGAACTTACGCTTCAGGTTGGATAAGTTTTGAGTCTGGAGTCCCAGACGTGGTTTAATTTTGTAGTATATTTTGATGTATCTAAGAGTCGAGCGTTGAGACTTATAACGCCACTCTAGTCTCGACCTAAATATTGTCGGCGCCGTGAAAATTAAGGCAATTTTGTATTAAACATTGTAATAAAATGTTGGGTTTTGTTTGATTTATCGAACCACCATTAAGTGAGCTGCCACACTGGCGGATTGCAAGCGATTTCAAAGCGGAACGGCGACGCAGCGAACACGCCTAGCGTTTGCGCGACGGGTGCGCAATGTTTCCGCCTCGTTGCAATCCGCCAGTGTGGCAGCTCACTAATAGTTGGCCCCAGCGACACCTATATTACGCTGCGTTTACACTGCGCGGAAATTAGCCAAGTCAAGTCAAAAAATCAGTGGAGTGGGGATGAATTATGAATGAATTTCATCCCCACTCCTGTTTTTTTGACTTGACTTGGCTAATTTCCGCGCAGTGTAAACGCAGCATTAGAACTTTAATGAATTATGGTATTTTTCCTGCAAAAAATCATGCGTTTACCAGATGACCCACTCGGTTAGTTATAAGTTTTAATAAAGGTCGCTACGGCCAACTATTTCTTCAGTGGTATATGTAAGTGCGCACGTTTAGGTCCGTTTATATCTACGGACATCGAGTGTGTCAGACACGGTTCGAGGCAGACACCTTTTACATCTGTGAGCGTGCTAATAGATGAACTACACTGAACTGTACTGTCCCACCAAACACATTAAATTTATTTTTCATCAAATATTTTTGCTCGCGAGTGTAGTTTCCAACGTGGCAAACATTGGAACCAGCGATCCGATATTGACGGTGGGGCCCCCTGTCAATGTCACGGATAGGACAGTTCAGTGGGTCTATAGTTCATCTATAACTTCATAAGACCGTCGGTCCCTTCAAAAGAACCAAATTCATAGTCATTCTGTCCTGAACATTTGAAAATCAATCTACACTCGCGAGCAAAAATATGGAATCACCCTATTTGTTTCGAGCGATCACAAAAACTAAATGACTAATAGGAGGCAAATAAAAATGGTACCATTTTAAAGGTAATATTATAAACTTTAAATTGATACCACAGATACATACATAATCCGTTTATGCTCAGAATGCCAACCGCTCGCAAAATGACAACTTCTCAGAATGCCAACTTCTCAAAATGCCAACTTCGCGAAATGCCAACTTCTCAAAATGTCAACTTCTCAAAATGCCAACTTCTCGAAATGACAACTTCTCATAATGACAACTTACAATTATAATGAAAACAATTATACTATGGTGTATGATAAGGTCACAGTACAATTTAAATCATAAATTAGTGTATGGCGAAAATTTACGTTATGAGGGTAGTTGTAAAAAATGCACAAGTTATACTTGTCAAAACTATATCGCCCTTGTAATGTGTTAATTTATCTAGTAAAATAATTGTTTTGCTGTTACAGACCTTACCTGGTTTTTGTTTATCTGATTTTGACAATGATTGTAACAATTTATTATACAGGCTGTTAGGTAAAATAGGTATATGAGCCGACACTAGCCCATGTTAACATGGACATATAAATGGTATGGCGAAGTCAGAAAATTTATATCTTCATTTTAATTATTTTAATTTTCATACAAATCGGATTTAATAAAATTTATTTTGTATGAAAATTAAAAAGATGATATCAAATTTCTGACTTCACCATACCATTTATACCTATGCCCATGTCAACATGGGCTAGTGTCGGCTCATATACCCATTTACCTAACACCCTGTATAGGTAGGTGTATGACATTCAATCGATGAGAGATTGATGCGATATGACCCTAGTGTATTGATTAATTACATAGTAACAAATAAAGATATTGAGATATTGTAAATATATGGACTTTTTAATTATTTTTATTATTTGTGGTAGCATTCACTGCTCCTGCATTCATTATAATTTGTAAGTTGTCATTATGAGAAGTTGTCATTTCGAGAAGTTGGCATTTTGAGAAGTTGGCATTTCGCGAAGTTGGCATTTAGAGAAGTTGGCATTCTGAGAAGTTGTCATTTTGCGAGCGGTTGGCATTTTGAGAAGTTGGCATTCTGAGCATAAACGACATAATCATTCAGTTCTTAAGATTGCTCGGTACGAAACACATGGGGATGATTCCATACTTTTGCTCGTAAGTATAGTAGGTATGACCGAAGGTCCTTTCTAATGACCCAAAACTTCATCATCCGTTTTTGTTCAAATTTTCGCGCCAAATGGTAATTGAATTGTCTTATCTGTGGCTTTAATGCCTTGAGTGGGTATCCAACCGAGCTTGGATTCCTGAACGCACTGACAGCTGTCAATGTCACTTACTTTGACAAAATGGAGCGACCGCGCCGATGTGTTAAGAAAATCTTTAGTTACTTGTGAAATCTTTGAGTGTTTTTACTTATTAATGCCAGAATCCTTAATCAGAAATTATGATTGATGTCGCGAGGCAAAAAAATTTTGTTTTCATCGAATGTTCTAATATCTATGAACATTCAAATTTATAGTACACTACAGAGGACCTTCGGTCGATAGTAATTGGCCCTGTTGGTTGGAAAAATATTTAATGTTTATTAAAACAAAAACTTCAAATAAAACGACTCATCGACATATTGTATATTTAAATACATTTTGTAAACTATACAGGGTGCTAGGTAAATGGGTATATGAGCCGACACTGGCCCATGTTAACATGGGCATATAAATGGTATGGTGAAGTCAGAAAATTGATATCTTCATTTTAATTATTTTAATTTTCATACAAATCGGATTTTATAAAATTTATTTTGTATAAAAATTAAAATGATGATATTGAATTTCTGACTTGACCATACCATTTAAATGCCCATGTTAACATGGGCTAGTGTCGGCTCACCCATTTACCTAACACCCTGTATAAATTGATGAGTTATTCTTGCCAAAACTAAATGTGAAATTTCAATTTTCACTTTTTAGTTAGTAAAACCGTAAGTTCCTTAGGAAGGACCAAAACAAGGCGTTTTTTTTTTCGGTAGATTATCTCTATACATCATAGAGCTCCAGTAACTGACATCAGTGGGATAATGAAGTGCTGGGACTGACAGGGTATAAAATTTTAGTACTTTTTGAAGGACCTTCGGTCTTACCTCCTTCTTAAAAAATTTAACATCGGTCTTACGAGGATAAGACAGGTGCCATTATGTGAAAATAAAATCGATTTAATTTTAAAGGAGTTTATTATAAAAAATCAGTACAAAAATAGTGTGATATCGCTAGCTATAATATTAACACAATCAGTCGTCGGGCTCGGCGAGCGGGCGCAGCGCGTCGCGCAGGCGCAGGTAGCGGCGCTTGAACTGCAGCCCGCAGCCGCGCGAGCGCCGCAGCTCCAGCAGCGCGCCGCCCGCCGCGCGCGCCGCCCACGCGCGCATGCGCACCTCCGCGTCGCACTCGATGGCCACCTGCAACCATAACTCATGAGTGACGTCGCTTCAGGTGGAACTCCGCACCCGAACCCGAGGCGACCGAATTTTTAAGTCAAGAATCTTAACAGGGCTGGTAAATGAAAGAAAAAACGGCTTATTCCACTATTCCCCATTGACAGATATGCGTTAACGCCAATTGGAGCTTATAATGGGAAATAATGAACTAAAAAGTTCATTAATCCCCGTTATATTAGGATTTTATTTTGAACGTAATGGGGATTAATGAACTTTTTAGTTTATTATTCCCCATTATAAGTTCCAATTTAACGTTAACGGGGAATAGTGGAATAAGCCTCAACGGGGAATAATGGAAATTCGCCTGAATAGGCTACGATCCTAAAAAAATTTTTTTAATCCGTCAATTTTAATATCAAAGAGTATCGGACACGTATATTTTTAATTGTCAATCAAACAAATAATTACAAAGTTATGGTGCATAGAGTTCCGCGCGACTTTACGTGCTGCACTTTTAAGCACTCATTGACGTCACGGGCCTCTTCTCATGAAATTTAGCGCGCTTTATCGCGTGTTCTCTTTAAATTTTCATTAGTTTGAAAAAATGAAAAATACGTGTCGAGTACTTTTTGTTTGTACTTTTAAATTTTTCTAGTCGTATCATCGAACTCCCACGGGATAGGCAAGTAATATTTTCAGGTATTATAGATAATTATATCATGCATCAATATAAAGTAAATATAATTGCCAAATTTTCTAGGACAACGGAGAAGAAAATGTTTTCTGAAAATCATAAATTATTAAATAATTCCTAAATAACTGCAGCAATAACCATTTATTTTTAAAGGTAGAAGTTATAGTGATAGGTAAATTTATTTACAAAATTCTGACTTAATGTAATTTTTTTAGAAAATATGCTTCTAAAACTGTTTTTTTTTTATAAAATCACAAAATCGAATATTTCTTCGAAACTAAACAAATACAACTACTAGTTCCTTCATTAATTTTATACATAATAGTAATATCTAACGATTGAATTAATAAAACAGGGATGTCCGCTTCTAAGCCAAAATAAAACACTGTGCACCTGTAGGCCTAAGATGCGCGCCGCGACAAGCGTTTATCATGCCATTTTATTGATTTAGCCCATACATTTTGACGTCGATAAAAGTTATCACGACGCGCATCTTAGGCCTACTGGAGGGAAAGTAATCTTAATCCTGCAGATAGAAAATTTTACTGAAAGAAAACATTCCTTTATTTTTGAAAAGAAAGAGAACTGCATTCAAAGATTTTCGATTTTTTTTTGAAAATTCACTACCATACCATACGATTTTCTATAAAATAATTAAAATTATTTAAGATTTCATGGTTTTCTTTTAATGAGGGTGTTTGCGATTGAAAAATCCGCCAGATGGCAATACGTAGACGGAAGTATGATTTATCAAGTATGTTAGAGAGATTTCATCCTTATACTTAACCCTAACGATCGATGTAATAAAAATACAGGGTGTAATTTTTAACAGATTTTAGTTGGTTAGATTCCCGGGTGTGGCAAGCAAATTTTTGACTGCAGTTCTTTCTTTTAAAAAATACACGTCTGGTAACAAATTACACAGAATGATTATGATAGAGCTGGTCGATCCCACTTTATCCATTGCGAATTATCGCAATACAGAACCTGCATACTGGCCATGTTTTATTAGATATTTAAAACAGCTTTCAATCAATATTTACAATGAGGTACAGATGCGTAAGTGAAAGAGTGGATTTTGACCGGGTGGGCAAGATCTTAAAAAAAAAAGGGTTTAAGCGATAGATGTGATTAATTAAAAAAAATCTATCGATTAGTTACTTTGAAACGCCTAGTTGGTTTTTTGAATACATCTACTCGTGAGAGCATCGACCTTTTTTAGGCACCACGAACGCTACGAGGGGGCGGCACAATAAAAAAAAATGACTCAGCGTTACAAAGAATCGTAGATCCGTCGCGATCGTAGACTCACCCGGCTGTGGTCGAGGCGGCGCGTGGTGTAGCCGAGCGCGCGCGCGGCTTCGCACAGCGCGCGCAACGCAGTCGCCTCGTCACAGCGCAGGCGCACGCGCGTCATGCGTCGCACCAGCCGCTGCATTATCAGCTCATTCTGTGGAAGGAACACGTCATCAGCATTAAACGTTCCGTCGACCGCATGGGCGCTGGGCGGGGCTCGGGGCGGGCGGTACCTGCGCGCCGGGCGAGTCGTGCTGCGAGGCCAGCAGCAGGTCGTCGGGCTGCGCGGGCTGCGAGTGGCTGAGCAGCGCGTCCATGTCGGCGGCCGACAGGTCGGCGTCGGGCGCGTCGGCGTCGGCGGCGCAGGGCTGCGAGCGCCAGGCGCGCACCTCCTCCTCTGCGCCACGCGAGATAATAGTTTTAGTTTACCCACACATATTCTAAATCCATTGCTAATATACATGGTGAAATTCAAATCGTTGGCTTCCTTTTAAAATAAGACTATTCATGATACACAGCACATGCCCAAAATATGAGACAAATCGATGCCAATGATATAATGTACAAAGTAAAGTCACGAGTGATTATGTAGGTCATGCAAACGCTCAGGGTTCGAAGGGATAATTATCTTGATAATAACAGATGGATAATTATCAGTTGATAATAACAAAAAATGCGCTTGTATTCGAAGTTTTCAAACTCGTGTGGACTGTGGTGGACGTTATTTAACATAGATAGTTCTAAAACCTATCTATTTAGCTCCATAACGATCACTCGTTAACTAGCGTCAAAATATTTTTCTATTTTCCACAATGCTTTATGCGACTAGCGATGGATAACTTGACATCAATCAGTAACCAAAAACAAAGCAACATTCTCAATGTAACATCAGAATTTCTTATGAAACAATATGACAAATGTATCTTACACTGTTGATAATTATCCGATAATTACCTATCTGATAATTATCAGGAAGCATAATTATCTTGATAATTTCGAACCCTGCAATATTTCATTTTATTAAATAAAATCACTCGCCGATCAGTTCTACACAAGTTTTCAACCAAGTACCTAATAGGTTGAAAACTTGTGTAGACACAATTGTCAAGATTTAAATTTTAATTATCGTAAATAAACAATAAAGTACAATACAAATAAAACACTATCTCGCGTACATAGTGGTCCTTCGAGCCGGATCTGAACCAGCGTCAAATTGTTAGGTGTCGAATCATCCGCAAAATATTTACCTTCGGATGAAACTTCGCCGTGAAACCGCAGCATTAGAAGTTTCAGATCATCCCAAATATAATTAATCTAATTAAATACTAATAATGGAAAGGACAAAGGTAAGTATGTTTTTTTTAATTCATATCATATTTTGCGGATGTTTAGGAAGTTAACCCTAAACAGTGAATAGGCTCTATTACTTGCGTATTATTTTACATTATTAAAACGTGTTTTTAATTGTAGCATAACTTACAGTTATTACGTAAACCCTAGTCTTCCCAATATAAATAAATATGTTTAACGAATAAACAATAAAAATAAAATAAATAAAAATAGAGGTTTGAAGGTAAAATTTTGCGAATTCGTTGAATTACTTAGTCTACAAAAAAAATTAGTGGATTATTTAGTTTACAAACTCATGCGTTATATTGTAATCTGACGGATTACATAATGCATTATTAGTTAGTACACAAATAAAACTATGAAGTATGAACACAAAAATATAAGATGAAAAAAATGAACTTTTCCGATCGAATTTGCATTTGTAGATGATCTTTCTTATTACAACAATAAAATACAAAAACATACTAATGTAATTTGTCACACTTCGAATAATTAATTGGGTACTTGATTACCAATAAATCCAAGAAGACTAATGAGTTGGTTTACAATATGCTGTATAATTAATTAGATTAATAATTAAGTTTAGCATAAACATTGGTGCATTAACAGCACATAAAGAATTTGTTTTCAAGTACCCAACTAAAATAACACAATTTAGCAGATGCAGTAGCACTTATTAACAGCTGAAACATTAGACATTAGTAGTAAAGCAGTCTCGCTCGAGTGCTAGTTACGACGTCGAGCATTCTAGCTAGACAGCCGTAAAAAAAAAAAACGAATGGGCATAATATTAATATTAAAAAAGTGACGGATCTTGAGATGACGGCGAATTCTTGCTTATCGGCGGGTGCTGCGCGTCGACTGATGGTCGCTGACCGATGGTCGCGCGACGCCGCGGTGCTTTGGTAATCTAGCTTTATGAGCCTTGCACACGTCACGGAGCTAAATCGCCAAAGCGCCGCGACGCGCGCCGGCGCCGGGCGGACGCGCGCCGTGCGGAGGCACGAGGCGGCTCTGAGACCGCGCCACTCAGAGTCACCTAGTACCTGGCACGGCTTCGCTCCTTTTGTATCCGCAGGTCTTCGTCGATCGCTAGTTTCTCCCTGGAGTGTTATGCTAGCACGAAAATAAGTAACACGTACACATTTCCAATTTAAGGTATCACAGTGAAATGAACGCTAGCAGACGGCGTTCATCGAGTTTTAAACCTTACTTTTAATAATTACATTATTTCGGTGTGTATAAGGAATATTTGTTTTCAGACAAAGCAGTCCATATTTTGTGCAATATAATAAATAGCAACGGCGTGCCAAATTTTTATCAGCAAATCAGAATCGGCAACCCTTTTTTTCAGTAAAAGTATTTTTTTACTCATTATAAAAATTCGGCAACACCTCGCGACGTCACGCGTACAGTTCGAAAGCAAAATCGGAGAACGAAAAGGAGCGATCAGTTCAACGCCCCCTCAAAAGGCCGAGAGAACACCACTTTCCCACAGTCACAGGAGAGAACCGACCTTTTTGCTCGAGCCAGCGCATGCGCAGCAGCCGCTCCAGCGCCGGGCGCGCCTCGGGCGCCGGCTGCAGCGCGCGCCGCAGCAGCGCCAGCGCGTCCGCCGGCAGCCGCGCGAACGGCACCGGCGCCGCGCCCGCGCCCGCCGCCGCCCACGCCTCCCACGCCGCCCAGCGCGCGTCCGCCGCCGCCGCGCGCTCCCACGGCAGCTCTGCGGGGAGGGCACGGTCAGCTCGCGGCGAGTCTCGCCCGCGTCACGCGGAGACGACGATCGCATGCACGTTTTAAAAATGTTACAACGTTCGTAAAAATCGACGACTTCGCGACTCACCCGACCGCAGACTCGAGTTCGTTTCGTTGCGAGCGGCGCGACGCGTAACTTCGGTACCATAACTTTAGGGATTGCGAACACGCCTACAGCTAGGATACCAAAGAGACGAGCCGCGCCGCGATCTTGACCGAGGACTCCGTCGGCGGGCGCGGCGCGGGAGGGGCGCGGGGAGGAGGATACTGACCGCCGACGAGCATGGCGAGCAGCACCAGCGCGGCGGCCCACAGGTCGGCGGGCGCGGCGCGGGAGGGGCGCGGGGAGGAGGGTACTGACCGCCGACGAGCATGGCGAGCAGCACGAGCGCGGCGGCCCACAGGTCGGCGGGCGCGGCGCGGGAGGGGCGCGGGGAGGAGGGTACTGACCGCCGACGAGCATGGCGAGCAGCACGAGCGCGGCGGCCCACAGGTCGGCGGGCGCGGCGCGGTAGGGGCGCGCGGCCGCCGCCAGCACCTCGGGCGCGGCGTAGGGCAGCGTGCCGCACACGCGCGCCAGCAGCCGCTCGCGCGAGCCGTGCCTGCAAACGAGCGCTGGCGCGTCAGCGTGCGTCCCGTGCGCGGTGCGACCCGCCACAGAGACGGGAACGTCGTGACCGTCTCGCATCGGAAATGTTGTGTAAATTAGAGTGACCATTCCTACTCCGCGATCGATATAATGGCGTCGCGGATCTTAATATAACCGATATGAACAGTTCGACGGGAGACATTGACACCCCGTTTTGTGTGATGATTTAATCACAAATTTGATTGGTAGAATTGGTATTTAATATTTATAATAATAATAATTCATTTATTTGCTCAGAAAGCCAGACACATGGTAATACAAAATGGTCGATAGATTAAATGTTACATAATGAAATATTTTGGTGTGTATTTTTATTTTACATACTTACAAAGTTATTCCCTGATAAATACACAGGGCGACTTAGAATTAGAGCATAATCTTGTAAGTAAAGGGTTATATTATAGTACAGTAGCCTTATTCACGTTACAATACTTCAATGACAACAAATCGCCGAATGCGATCCTATCCAGTAATCGTTCTATCAAAATGACCCTTGTGAGTATTCACAGTAACGGCCGGTTCACACATGTCTCTGTTTTCGTGTACGTTTTTTTTTCGTCGATGGCGTATGTAGTTGTATGAGCGACTTCACACACGACACAGTATTCTGTATATATACAGTAATACATACATCAACGAAAAAAAAACACGATAAAACGCAACAGTAAAACGGAGACGTGTGTGAACCGGCCGTAATCCGTATGGATTTAGAACTGTTTTTCAATGGGACGACTTCTGAACGTCACACAGTATGTTATGAGACTGTATAATCGGACATTCTCATTTATTTGATGAACCGTATAGAGCTCAGTTATACAAACATGATAGTAAAACTCCCGTTTGAAAATTCCAAGTAGTTTTCGCGGTATAAAAATTCAAAGTTACCTATTTTGTTACTTCAAAATTATGCAAAAATATTCTCACTCGTTAACTAAAAGATACTGATTTTTTCTTCTTTATTATCCAATATTAAAGGTGTAAAAGTTCAGTTTTTTTTTCAATAATGCTTAACTTTTGCATATGAGTGTCCATAATACAGGCTGTGGTTTAGTAAAACAACGGCCGGCTCTCACCTGAACAGCGTAGCCATCCCGAAGTCGGAGATCTTGACGTTGTCGTGGTGGTCCAGCAGGATGTTCTCGGGCTTGAGGTCGCGGTGCGCCACGCCGCGCGCGTGCAGGTAGCGCAGCCCGGCCAGCAGCTGGCGCCAGTAGCGCCGCGCCGCCGCCGGCCGCATGCCCACGTCCGGCTCTGCAACGCGCGCCCCATACCATCGCCGCATCGCCCACTCCCACTAACCCGATACCAAGCATGCTTTTGCCCACTTCACGCCTGGTTGCGAAAAAAAATCACTATGTACAACCGGTCGTCTTCGTTACGAAGGTTTTATATTTATGACTAGAGCTAGGATGGAGACTGAAGTGTTACGAGATATAAGGACGCAGACATAATGTAATATCATGGGCTGAGATAATAACTTATATGTGCCAAAAGAAAATTATTTATTATGTACCTACTTATCGTCTTTCTTTTAATTACCACAAAAAAATATTACGAAAATATATTTTAATAATAATCTAATACGAAAAAATAAATTGTATGCAAGGGTGATGCTGTGAAATGATATTTGAGTTTGTCATTTCTCCCAATATTCTATCTACAAACTACCAACTTTTTCGCAATCAGTCGCGAAAGGATTCTTGATTACGGGTTAATATAACATAACCCGAGTACTTTCCAGATTTCGAGGTGTTGATCGTCCTTACACATTAAAGTCTCACGATCTTTCATCTTTCTACTCAGAAGGAAAACAGCGCGCGAATTGAATGAAGACTATGTGAATTTTAGCAATTCTTAGCTAAGCTTAGGTTTTTTCGCAACACTAGTCTGCGGTCAGGTCAAAGTGAATGCAGCCCGATCATGTATGAACGACAGTGTCGGTCAGTTCAACTACAACGGTCAGAAGTCTACGAATTTATGGCTTTGTCAGCAGTCGTGACAAGACAATCTTTGCGTTCTCAGCGGGCACGCACGCACGCACGGTCAGATCGCATCATGTATGTATTTATGTAGGTATAATTTTGTATTAATTTATATTATAATATTTTATGTATTATTTATTTTTTATTTATTTATTTATTCACAACAACAATGATATTAGTATACATTTTATGTATTTGTACAATTTTGCACCGCCTACTTAAATTCTGTTTTGTCTAATTTTCTGGTTAACTGGAAGAGAATGCCACATGGCATTAAGCTCGCCTGTTGTACCACTGTTTATTATGTGTGCAATAAAGATTTCAAATAAATAAATAAAATGTATAGAGACCGAAAATGTTCAAACCTGATGTGTGCTGGCTGTGCTCACTTTGACCAGTAGCCTGATTCACGTAATAAAACTTCAACGACATCCAAGCGATTTGATCGCTGGAGTCACTTTTCATATTCACGTTTTAATCGCCCGATTTTGTTTATAAACGTATTCATTCAATCGTTGCCTCCGCGGTATTCACCTATTACCTATTTTGAAGTTTGGTTTAATTGGATGACAGGTCAAATGACTTACGCCGAGTTGCGATCCTATCGAATAATCGTTCTATCGAAATGACACGTGAATACGGATTTAGGACTGATCGGTTGACCAGATTAAATGTTGTTGTTTTCCTAATACAAATGTTGATAATTATTCTTAAAAATCCGCGACCTAGAATCATGCTTATGCTCCTAACAAAACAGGGGTGTTACGGATATGGATACGAAATTCAAAGTCATCTTCATCCGCAATACCTACTAGTAATGTGGAGCTTTTACGGATATTTCATATTTGAAATGTTTTTCATAATGAAGCTCTAGAGATTTTTTATTTATTTTCTAAATGAAAGGACTACTTTTAATTTATCCAATTAGGTAGATGGGGGGTACATGAAATTGAAATGTGATATAATGATATCTGTATGGACGTGAATCTTATCAATCCACATCTGCGGATGTCAACATTTTTGCTTCCGTAACAACCCTGGGCGGATCAGAGCACTCGAAACCGGGACGAAGTTTATCGGGAATGTCAATCGACAGGCTCACCGATGCGGTCGAACAGCTCGCCGCCCTGCGCGTACTCCAGGAACATGTAGTGCAGGCCCTGGTGCGCGCGCTCGCCCAGGCAGCGCAGCACGTGCGGGTGCCGCAGCGCGCGGTGCAGCGCGGCCTCGCGGCACGCCTCGCCCGCCCCCGCCGCCGCCGCCGGTTCCGCGCGCACCGCCTTCAGCGCCACGGCCGCGCCGCTGCGCGCGTGCACCAGCAGCCGCACCCTGCACCACAAGCGGCCGTCAGCGGCGCCTTCACGGAAGCCCCGCGTGCTTTAGAGTAGGCGCACACCGTTGATTTTTAGTTGGCCGATTGTTGTGCCCGATTTCAAATTGTATGAAGAATCGGCCAAATTGAATCGGCGTAGTGTGCGCACTCCCATACATACCCATACTGATCAACAGCCCGACAACTATCGGCCGACGAAAAATCAACGGTGTGCGCCTACTCTTATTCCATTTTTTTAACACTAGCTGTGCCCGCGACTTTAATATTTCCCGTTTTTGCATAATTTTTCTTTACTGCTCCTAACCCTATTGACTGTATGGGGATGTTATTCTTCGACGAATAGGCTATCCAACACAAAAAGGATTGATCAAANACCTATACCTATTTTGAAGTTTGGTTTTTAATCGGATGACAGGTCAAATGACAAATCGCTGAGTAGCGATCCTATCAATTAGTCGTTCTATCGAAATGACACGTGAATACGGATTTAGGACTCCTAAACGTCAGACATTTTGACAGTTTCAAAATACGTGAATGAGGGTTTTCGCGAATGAAAGATCCGCTAGATGGCGGGATGTGGATGTGGGGTCTGACTGCTGCGTGATTGGTGGATTTTGACATATCTGTCAATGTCATGTCAAAAATAACCAATCATGCAGCATTTGGACCTCGCGTCTACGTATGCCATCTGGCGGATTTTTCATTCGCGAAAACCCTCATTAGGCCACTGACCGGTTGACCAGATTAAATGTTGTTTTCCTAATACAAATTCAAATTTCTTTATTTATAACCAGGTGTTTTTACATTTCTATATTGCGATCGAGGAATTCTTTTAAGTAGGTAAATAAATACTTGTGGTAGAATATCCCCACTCTCCATATTAATTTAACATTAATTGACAATATAAATAATAATTATGAGTAAAATACAAATGTTAATAATTAATACAATTCTTAAGAATCCTCGCACCTATAATCATGCTTATGCTCCTAACAAAACAGGGGTGTTACGGATATGGATACGAAATTCAAAGTCATCTTCATCCGCTAGTGTCCGACCGAATTTTCGGTTTCGGTTTCGTTTTCGGTTGAGTTTCGGTAAAATTCTTCGACGAATAGGCTATCCAACACAAAAAGGATTGATCAAATCGGACCAGTAGTGCCCGAGACTAGCGCGTTCAAGCAAACGAACTCTTCAGCTTAAAAATAACGTTTTTAGGGTTCCGTACCTCAAAAGGAAAAAACGGAACCCTTATAGGATCACTTTGTTGTCCGTCTGTCAAGACCCTTTTTCTCAGGAACGCGTGGAGGTATGAAGCTGAAATTTATATCAATTACTCAGGTCTACTGTCCCTTGAAGCTGTGAAAAAATCAAACTTCTAAGCCAACGCAATCAAAAGATACAGCCGATTATGTCGATATTTTCAACAAATTTTCGACACTCGCAATGGAATCAAAACCTACAGGATACTTCTCGTAAACTCAGAGTCTTGAAATTTGGCATGAAGCATTGTCATATAATGCAAATATAGGAAAAATTGCGAAAATCACATTTTTTTAGTTAAGTCCCTTTAGGCAGTGAAAAAATCAAACTTCTAAGTTAACGGGATCAAAAGATACAGCAGTTTATACCGACACCTTAGACGAATTTCCGTCACACGCTAGGGAATCAAAACCTAAAAGGTACTTCCCGTGAACTCAGAATCTTGAAATTCGGCACGAAGCAACGTTATGTAGTACAGATAAAGGAAAAATTCCGAAAATGATAAATTTGAAGTTACATAAAATATTAAAATATTATTTTTGCTTACATGACAAAATATTTTTTTAATAATTATAAACTTACTACCTACCCTTTTTCACATGAACGCGTAGAGATATTAAAGTTGAAATTCATATCAAACACTTCTTAAATCTAATTGCCTCTAAACCGTGAAAAATTCTAAATCAACGCAAAAATTCAAAACGCTGAGGTCTACCTATAAATTTTTTTATTTATAAAATAAAAAAATATATGTACGGCGGAACCCTCGGTGTGCGAGTCCGACTCGCACTTGGGCGGTTTTTATTTATAGAACATGTGTTTACATTATTTACAATATATTTTATAATAATTAACTATACAAATTAATAATTTAAAACTGTACAGGGTGTTAGGTAATTGGGTATATGAGCCGACACTAGCCCATGTTAACATGGTCATTATGATGAAGTCAGATATTTGATATCATCATTTTAATTTTTTTAATTTTCATACAAAATAAATTTTATAAAATCCGATTTGTATGAAAATTAAAATAATTAAAATGAAGATATCGATTTTCTGACTTCACCATACCATTTATATGACCATGTTTACATGGGCTAGTGTCGGCTCATATACCCATTTACTTAACACCCTGTATACACGGTGACAGGGAAACTCGACCTATACCTTGAAAGGGAATATACTAAAGGCCATTAGCAACAAATTACGTCCAGTGAACCAGGGGTCAAAACTGGATGATTACTAAATTTTTTAGAAATTTCCGACTTGTTACCAAAAACCATTAATTGTGAACTACTCCTCTCTAAATTACTCTGAAACATTTAATTGAATTGATACTTTTTGAAAGCTGAAAGATTAGGGATCATTTTAAAAAAAGCGCTTGCCCAAAACTTACTCTTAATCCTCAGAAATAAAAGATTTCATCCCCATATATGTTCTACGATTTTTCGTACTTTAGAAACAAAGCACCATTTATGAATAATAGCGAAAAACTCATAAGTGGAAACTTTAATCCCCCTCCCCTAGAGATGGGTAAGTGCTAATAATCCGATTAATAGCAATTGGCTAGTAACGGATTAAAAGCAGTTATTAGCCATTAATAGCCGATTTCAGATGGTAACCCTGCTATTAATGTTATACTAATGATTAAACATATCCCTTCATAGTTTACAAATTTAGCACTTGAAAGGATAGTGCCAGGGTCTGGACCAAGTGCTGCCCAGAATCAACCCGTAGTGCATTTTGTTCCTCAGACCAATACTAATGTGTAAACCGAAGCGCACTGCAATCTATCCCTGGAGTTAAGAGAAAAAAAGAGTTTTGTTTTGAAATATTTACATACAAAATATCATCGATGTATACGTACTACACATAAGATTTCGCGATTTTGGCATTAAATAATACTCGCTATGTTAAACTTAACCATACTGCATCGGTACACCTTACTTTAGTGCGACTTACACGTTCTTTATGAGCGATCTAGCGCTGTTGCAATAGTTTGGTTACTTGACAGAAATCATTATTTCCAAAATGAATCAAGAAGTTATAGCTCTCTATCCTTGCGAAAAATCAATTTATTGGTGTTATACAATCGATTATTTAAGTTATTGTAAGTTAAAACTTCTTGCTCTATTTTGGAAATAATTAATTTCGGTCAACTAACCAAATTACTGCAACAGCGCTTGATCGCTTATAAATAATGTCGAAGTCGTACTAAAGTAAGGTGTACGGATGCAGTATGGTTAAGTTCAACATAAAGAGTGTTATTTAATGCCAAAATCTCGAAATCTTATGCGCAGTAGGTATACATCGATGATATTTTGTATGTAAATAATTCCAAACAAAACTCTTTTTTTCTCTTAACTCCAGGGATAGATTTCAGTGCGCTCCGGTTTACAAATTAGTATTGGCCTGAGGAACAAAATGCACTATAGTTTCATTCTGGGCAGCACTTGGTCCAACTTCCATACATGGATTGGCACTGTCCTTTGGAAGGGACGTAGCTTAGGTACCGTAGAGGTGCATTAAGAAAGGAATACCCGAAATTCCCACGGGCACGGGAATAAGCGGAAAAATCCTTTTGTATGAAAAATCTAAACCGCTTAAGTTAGACGCTTGAAATTTGGCATGCAGGTACCTTAGTAAAGTCAAAGTTTAGTAACAAGAGGATATTGCAAAATTCCCACGGGAACGGGAGTTAGCGGGAAAAAACATTTGTATGAAAAAATCTAAACCACGTAAGATAGACGCTTGAAATTTGGCATGCAAGTACCTTAGTAAACTCAAAGCTTAGTTACAAGAGGATATTGCAAAATTCCCACGGGAACGAGAGTTAGCGGGAAAAAAAATTGTATGAAAAAATCTAAACCGCGTAAGATAGATGTAGGGGCTAAAACGGGATCCACGCGTACGAAATCGCGGGCGGCCGCTAGTCTAAATATATAAAAGGAGAAACTGACTGACTTAGTGACATATCAACGCACAGCCTAAACGGCTAAACGTATGCACTTGAAATTTGGAAGGGACGTAGCTTAGGTACCGTAGAGGTGCACTAAGAAAGGAATTCCCGAAATTCCTACGGGAACGGGAATTAGCGGGAAAATCCTTTGGTATGAAAAATCTAAACCGCTTAAGTTTATTAGACGCTTGAAATTTGGCATGCAGGTACATTAGTAAACTTAAAGCTTAATTACAACAGGATATTGCAAAATTCCAACGGGAACGGGAATCAGCGGGAAAAAAACATTTGTATGAAAAAATCTAAACCGCGTAAGATAGACGCTTGAAATTTGGCATGTAGGTACCTTAGTAAACTAAAAGCTTAGTTTCAACAAGGAATTCCCGAAATTCCCACGGGAACGGGAATTATCGGGAAAATCCTTTTGTATGAAAAATCTAAACCGCCTAAGTTAGACGCTTGAAATTTGGCATGCAGGTACCTTAGTAAACTTAAAGCTTAGTTACAACAGGATATTGCAAAATTCCCACGGGAACGGGAGTTAGCGGTAAAAAACATTTGTATGAAAAAATCTAAACCGCGTAAGATAGATGAAGGGGTAAAACGGGATCCACGCGTACCTACTCGCGGGCGGCCGCTAGTTCAGTATGAGTCTTGAGAAAGTGCAATGAAAATAGGCGGAACTACTAAACCTATTTTTATCGATAAAAAAGTCAAAAAATATCTAAGTTTTTATTATTTATTGACATTTTCTGGGTATTTTATGTATTTTTTTAGTATCTCCTGTTATTAAGCACTAGTGGCCGCCCGCGAATTCGTACGCGTGGATCCCGTTTTACCCCCTTCATCTATCTTACGCGGTTTAGATTTTGTCATACAAATGTTTTTTCCTTACTCCCGTTCCCGCGGGAATTTTGGAAAATCCTGTTGTAACTAAGCTTTAAGTTTACTAAGGTACCTGCATGCCAAATTTCAAGCGTCTAACTTAAGCGGTTTAGATTTTTCATACAAAAGCATTTTCCCGCTAATTCCTGTTCCCGTGGGAATTTCGGGAATTCCTTGTTGTAACTAAGGTTTAAGTTCACTAATGTACCTACATGCCAAATTTCAAGCGTCTAACTTAAGCGGTTTAGATTTTTCATACAAAAGGATTTTCCCGCTAATTCCCGTTCCCTTGGTAATTTTGGTAATTCCTTTCTTAGTGCACCTCTACGGTATTTAAGCTACGTCCCTTCCAAATTTCAAGTGCCTACGTTTAGCCGTTTAGGCTGTGCGTTGATCTGTCACTAAGTCGGTCAGTTTCTCCTTTTATATATTTAGATTCTTTTTAACTACAATGTCGTTTATATAAATTACATTGATGTTTTTTAATATTTTAGTTCTTTTTTGTTTCTTTGAGTAATATTTGATTTTAATATTGATTTGATTTTAAAGGTGGAAGAAAAAACGTAAGAAACTATTAATAGNGTAAATGTATGTACCTAAATAGCTGCTATGGAATGTATCTAGGTGACCTGGAGATACAGCCGGATTATACAGGATGGAAACGAGAAGTTACAAAATCCAAAAATTCATTGTTACCAGCTTCCATAATCTGTAACGTATTATTGGTACCATTTGAAAGAGCTCGTGAAGCACTTCTCTCTACTCAGAATCAGTAACTAGTTTTTCGATATCTTGTATAGTTTAGAAATAATCGAGTGAGATCACTTATCGTTTCATATGTATAACCACCCTGTATAATCCGGCTGTATCTCCAGGTCACCTAGATACATTCCATAGCAGATGTAATAGACATTTAGGTACATACATTTACCAATTTTGGTGATAAATAGGCATTTTGTATTAGTTTTTGTATAACGCCTGAACAAAAACAAAGGGTAATATTTTGGTGTTATACATAGATTTCGAATATAAAAAATATATAATTTAACTAATTAGGACATGACAAAAAAACTGAGGTATGTCTCGTTTCTGTCGGGTCTGGGTTTTTTTTGTATGGGGCGTGACCGTTCTTCTTTCTGACTTGTTACCAAAAACCATTAATTGTGAACTACTCCACTCTAAAACATTGAATTGATACTTTTTGAACGCTGAAAGATTAGAGATCATTTTAAAAAAAGTGCTTGCCCAAAACTTACGTAATCCTCAGAAATAAAAGATTTCATCCCCATATAATGTTCTACGATTTTTCGTACTTTAGAAACAAAGTACCATTTATGGTTAATAGCGAAAAACTCAAAAGTGGAAAACTCAAAAGTGGAAAATTTAATTCCCCTCCCCCTACAAGTTTTGAAGAAATTGCTTAGGTACCAGCTCACCCATTCTACACCTGCTTTGTTGAGTGGACTTAGCTGGATGGGCGCTGGATGGAGCGTAGACTTCATCGAAACCTACTAAATCTCACGCCGGCGCCGGTCAAAATTTAGAGGGTGCGCCGCCATTAGTATTTTTTTTAACTCGGTGCGCACCTTTATAGGCCAGTAGAATTCACAAAAATGAATTAAATCGGAAATAATTCCTACAAAAGATTTTTTTGCTTTAATGGCTTCATTAGTTGCCCATAAAGACTCTCCTAGGTTTTCGACTTCGACATAGTTGTGCTTAAGTGGTGGGGGCCCCCGAAAGAGGCGTTTTTTCGGTTTTCCGGTTATACCGCGTAAAGGACTTACCCTATCGAAAAGTGTTCTTCATGACGGTTGAAGAGCACTTAATCCTGCATTAAATAAGACCAAATTCATGTTTTGGACAAACCGTTCTCGTGCTTATTTTCGACAAAGTAGAAAATGTACGTATAATTAATACTCCTCTTTACGTCCAATAGCTCGTCACCCGTAGGCTCCCAAGCCTTATAAAGGGCCACCTTAACCAGCGTATCCCTGTCATGGCTCGCGAGTTGGATTCACCAGCTATCCTTGTTCGTCCCAGCCGATCCTTAAGTACGGTTGCTGCACCTCTTACTTGCACTCTCCTGAACGACTGTGTTATCTACTATGGCTGCACCCTCCTGCACGACTGCATTAGCCGTATGCCTGGTCCAAGGTTCGACTCCAATGCCTTATTTCCGATTTAAAATCTAATTCTACTGGCCTATTAATGCAGATTGCATAAAGTAAAATTTATTAATATTAAAAAAATATTTATTTAGTAAATGATTTTCAGTGTTCATAGCATTTATTTAATGTCACCATGTTGGGTTATTTATGGACTCGTTTTGTATTTGTAAGGACATCGATTGATACACGCAACATGAAGTGATCTCGCTAATAGTTTGCAATCATACCAAAATCCATAGTGAGAGGCAAATGAGTCTGAGAATGAGAGATATTGCAAAACGAATGTGACAAGGCTATGAGTGCAAACTTAGTGCTATTATGCAAAGGTGTGAGCCGAAAATATAAAGTCGTAGAAAAACAAGCCGACGCCGCGGCGGGCCCGGCGGCAGTGACCGCGCGGGGTGGTTAAACTTTCAAGGATGCGCCGCGCGAGCCGCGAGCTCCAATCATAAGCGTTTTTTCTACACAAACTGCAGTCTCGATCTAGTTCCGCGTCCATCTACGAAAATTAACCGTCACGCCACTCCGAGCGCCGCCCAGCGCCCGCCGCTCCCAGCGCCCGGCGGCTCTTACAACACGAGGATCTTTTAAATTTCTCTTATAATTTAGGGTTTATATTATATTTATTTTTAGTTATTTAATTTTTAGCGTTAAGAGTTGCATCTCAAACTAATTTGAAAATAATAAATAACTAGAAAAAATTGAACTGCCTCAGGCGGGAATTGAACCCACAATGGGTTTTTTTTTGTTACAAAGGAGTGGTCAACTGATAATAAAAACAATTTATTGTGGTACCTAGCAAGGGCATTATCTCATTTTGTAATGTTGCCCATAAACATGCCATTCCTTCGAATACACTAAGTCTTGTATACCGCGACGGGGAAAATCAAAGCGCCGCTGGATTAAGATTATAAATATAAAGGCATACTATACAGCCATACTCATTAACACAAACAGAACAAATCAGTTTCGAGCTCAAATATTTTAGATACCTAATTATGTCAATACCTAATACGTACATCAGATGATCCATTTGCTCGTTTGCCTACTTTCATATAAAAAAAAATAGCACGTCCCTGTATTTTAATACATTTTGTTTTTTACTATTTCACGCAAAAACTACAGTATGTTTATAACCCAGAATAACACATTTTATTACACTATAATTTATGACAATATGTGACAAACTAAATTTCACACTGATAAAGCCGCAGGCAAAAGCTAGTGATGAAATAAATGTTTATATGTAAATGACATTGGGAACTTTTTGCCCCACTTTTCGAAAAGTAGCGGACACAAACGAAACCTATCACAGATGATACATACTAATATCCAATGAATTTCCGTGCATTTTTTTTTTCTCTCTTATATGGGAATATTGAGANTAAAGTTATCATTTGTGTAAATGAAAACATACTTTTTTTGGTAAATGTTGCCATTATGTAAACATTTGAGAGCTGCTTAGCTGATCACGGCTTCAAATCCGTTGAGTAGCGTTTGAGAATACCATTTAAAATTGAAGGATACTTAAATTTAGGAGCCCGTCAGCTGAGTGACAGATTTGAGTAGTGTTTCAGTATTCGGCCGTGAGAGTTGCATCTCAAACTAATTTGAAAATAATAAATAACTAAAAAAAATTTAACTGCCTAAGGCGGGAATTGAACCCACAATGGGTTTTTTTGTTCCAAAGGAGTGGTCAACTGATAATAAAAACAATTTATTGTGGTACCTAGCAAGGGCATTATCTCATTTTGTAATGTTGCCCATAAACATGCCATTGCTTCGAATACACTAAGTCTTCTATACCGCGACGGGGAAAATCAAAGCGCCGCTGGATTAAGATTATAAATATAAAGCCATACTCATTAACACAAACAGAACAAATCAGTTTCGAGCTCAAATATTTTAGATACCTAATTATGTCAATACCTAATACATACATCAGATGATCCATTTGCTCGTTTGCCTCCTGTCATATAAAAAAAAAATAGCATGTCCCTGTATTTTAATACATTTTGTTTTTTACTATTTCACGCAAAAACTACAGTATGTTTATAACCCAGAATAACACATTTTATTACACTATAATTTATGACAATATGTGACAAACTAAATTTCACACTGATAAAGCCGCAGGCAAAAGCTAGTGATGAAATAAATGTTTATATGTAAATTTAGCTCAATTTAGGCATCTTGAGTAACATTGAACGGTAAAAATTATGCACTAATGCACAATTTTTTTACTGTTCTAAGTACTTCATAGTTGCTCTGGCAATATAAATTCAGGTAATTTTGAAAAATGTATGTAGCTACTGTATTTTGTGCATTGATTTTCTATTTTGAAAGTTACGATGAAATTAAGTTACCCAAGACAGTCATTATGTAAAAAAAAAAATGGTATCATCAAAAGAAATGGATTCACCCAATGGTCTAACTAAATTATGTATTATATAGAACCCTTTCTACAGTAAAAAGTTAATTATTGTTTGATTTTACTTTAAAATCGATTATCCGGATTTTCATTATCTGGAATAACCCTGGTTTTATTAATTGATCCGGATAATCGGGATTCTACTTATTCTATGGTACATAATAATGAAAGCTGTGTTATAATAAATTATTATTGCTTTGATTATTATTGATTTAAGTTCATATAGGTACATTTGTTACTATTAAAATATAGTTTTGCGATTTCTTGCCAAAACCACATTAAATAAACAAACAACCCATGTTTGTTTGTAATTAAAAAAATAAATATATAATCTAAAAAGCATTTGGAGAAATGGCGATGCTATTGTACGTATTTAATAATATTCATCTCCAAAATATCTGAATATGCCTTTCAAAAGATCTATAAAACGTGACTGCAAGTAAAAATACTTACTCTCCATAGGCACCTTCACCGAGCACTTGCGCCACGAGCCATCCCTCGACGAACTCTCCGCCGGCCGCCATGTCGCCGGCCGCGAGGTCAGGTCACCTGCAAGCCTGCAACAGAGCGCCGTCGCGTCAATCCCATGTCCACGACCCACGTCCAGCCTCCGCCCGGCCCGGGCGCTGCCCGACACGATCGCACCACGCCGCCATGCCATTACCGACACCACCATTTTACATTACATCTTCACGAAATCTCGCAAAATACCTATATCCAAATTAATTATCCCTTACCGTTAATCGATATTAATTGCGAGAGAACACTACGGTATTGGAAGAAATCAATTTTTCAACAGCCTTTAAATGGCGGAAGGCACGTGGAGATTGGCGAACAAAGCGATTGCCGAACATTGCCATCGCAGGGTCGCGCCCGTTCTTCAAATTACGTTTCTTTATCGATTAGTCGTGTTTCATCAAAATACGATGCATTGAAACAATATGCTGAGAACATTATTGATTGATATATCTAAATTAAATATACTAACAGTAAAATTAAAAACGTAAAAGCAGCACTAACCTTTCTAGACACCAAGCACCATTTTGCCATTTTTCTTTCTGCAGGCGAGGAACGAACGAGCGGGTTTGCGTTTTGTTCATTCATTTCATCCACCAAAACGGCTGTAACTAAACGCAGAGATTAATATTTTTGTCTGTGTCGCCGCGCCGCGCCGGCGCTAAGTAACACTTGGGATTCCACGCGCAAAGCTACTCACAGATGGCGCCAGCAGTAATCCATTTCCACTCATGTTAATTTTTTTCTGAAGTTTTTTGTACTCTCTTTGAATTATCACGATTTATTTAAAATAAAATGAATTTAACTACACTTTGATGAAATACGCTCGCACAATGAGGGTTTTCACTGGTTTTCGCGTATGAAAGATCCGCTAGATGGCGGCATAGAGAAAAATAATGTTTAACCCTTGTCAAAATGATTATTTTGTTTTTCAGAAATTATGTTTATGTTTTTATGTTACGCGGTTATTAATGAGGGTTTTCTCGATTTAAAAATCCGGTGCATGATTGGTGGATTTCGATATATCTGTCAATGTCGTATAATGTTCAGCTGTATTGACAAATCAATCAATTAAGCTATATTGATGCTGTAACGTAAACGATGCGCAACTGCGGGTCTAGTCAAAACGCACTTTAAAATCGCAAACCCATCGCAAACCAGTCGCAAACAAATAAACAAATCGCAAAAGAGGTCGATAACAAAAAAGGCTTAGTCAAACGGCAAAAAATCGAATCGCAAAGCCCTACCTATCGATAATCGAAAGACTGGATTGAAATTTCCCATACAAAGGCTTAGCCAACATGCATTTAAGACTCAATCAAAATCGAATCGAATCGCAAAACCCGCCATTTTCATTGCGATTACTAAAACCCCGGTGATAAGCTTCGATTCGATCGAAAAACAATAGGGTGAGTTGCACCACCTAACTTTGACCGTAACTATGTCGTTAACCGGTGTTTTTTGTATGGAGTTTGACAGATTTTAGACGTTTGTCAAAGTTAAACTAAGATGGTGCAACCCACCCTAAGGCTGTTTTGACAAATCCGTATCGCGATGTCGTTTTGACAGCTAGTTTGACAGCGAAGCATAGACGTAAACAGAGAGCAGAAAGAAGGAAGAAACGAATTTAAAAAAAAAATCCGTGATAATATAAATTATATCCTTAAGGCACCCCAGAATGGCACCCCCCCGTCATGACATCACGACCGTCCTTGCCATGCAGATGCGTCAGTGAGTACTAATCTGCGCGACTTTGTCACCCCCTGATGCTTGGCACCCGGGGCGGACCGCCCCCACCGCCCCCCCCTTACGCCGCTACTGGACAAACGTCTAAAATCTGTCAAACTCCATACAAAAAACACCTGTTAACGTCATTGTTACGGTCAAAGTTAGGTGGTGCAATGCAACTCACCCTATTGGTTTTCGATCGAATCGAAGCTTATCACCGGGGTTTTAGTAATCGCAATGAAAATGGCGGGTGTTGCGATTCGATTCGATTTTGATTGAGTCTTAAATGCATGTTGGCTAAGCCTTTGTATGGGAAATTTCAATCCAGTCATTCGATTATCGATAGGTAGGGCTTTGCGATTCGATTTGTTGCCGTTTGACTAAGCCTATTTTGTTATCGACCTCTTTTGCGATTTGTTTATTTGTTTGCGACTGGTTTGCGATTTTAAAGTGCGTTTTGACTAGACCCACTGGATTCCGATTTTTAGCCATTTGACGTTTCAAAATCACCAGCGCCAGCGCCATCTGCTGGACCAGTTCGATATTTTTTTTGGTATGTTTTGTCTGTGCTTAAACTAGGCGGATGTTGATGATTGTTGAGTCTTTTGCTGGTATTTTTTCTGAATCAACAGAAATTAAGATCAAACGTTTGTTTTGGTAGTTTTGTGTAATTTACAGGTTTTACTGCTCATGTTATAATGGTGAGATTAAACATTACACTATGTAGTCAATGAGTAGGTAAAACTTATTCCCTGTATTGCCAAATGTATTCTTTGTTCCAGGCCGGATATTCAGAAGATCAATTAGCAGGTAATCAATTTACTAAATTTTAACAGTTCGTTCGCCTTCGATAAGAGTAGTGCACTAACTACTTTTTGAGCGATGACCAAACTGGTCATGCAACATGCATGTGCTACTACGTAGGTACATACGCAAGGTGAGGTGTGTCGGGCTGAGTCATGTCAATCAACGTCTTTACCGAAAGCGGTGGCTATTGCACGCGCCCTAGTTTCCTTATATGGTAGGTATTTTAAAACCATTCTGGTCGGGACGGCGGCCGTCGTCCTCGGCTTGCCGCAGTGCGCTGGAACTCTCTGTGATCGCAACATGTTCGTCTATGATCCCCCAACTAAGCTCAGACTCACTTCTGTTGAAGGTATTTCATAAGCATAGCCCTAAAATCTTGTGTTGATGTGATAACATGCACGGAAATAATCTTTTAATAGAGTTTCAGGAGGCATTCCAACTATTCGACTCTCGCGGCGACGGCAAGATTCATGTGGCACAAATTGGAGATGCTCTTAGGGCCTTGGGCCAAAACCCTACTGAATCTGATGTCAAGAAGTGTACACTGCATTTGAAGCCTGATGAAAGGATATCATTTGAAGTCTTTTTGCCGATATATCAAGTGAGCACCCTTATAGTTTGAGTATTTCACAATCTCTTGTGTCTGGTTAGTGGTGATTCTTTTGCATGACTATCCATGTTTAACCAAATGTACTAATAAACAGTTTTAAAATGTAAAATGCTGGGTAGTTGCAATTGTTAAGCAGGTAAAGTTGCATTTAAATTCTTCACATAAAAGTTGACAACTCTGGAGTGATAAAATTAGAGATGCACCGAATGTATATTGAACCGAATACGAATGTTCGGCCGAATATTCGGTTCAAAATGTACCGAACCGAATATTCGGCCGAATCATTCGGTTCAAAGATTTTACCGTCTAATGTTGACTCATAAAGTTTCTATACATTTATTTTTTTTTTTCATTTGTTTATTGTTGATTTTTAAAGAATTTTATTTGACTTACAGTGAATTAAAACTACAAATAGTTATAACAATTCCTAGTTCACCATTCACTAGCATACCTACATACCTATTAAATATAGATAGAAATTTATTTAGAAAAACTTATTTGATTTTATAAACATATTTGAATACTTGTGTTGGTTCCATAAGATAGTAGTTACTACATTATAACTATTCTAAAAAAAGTTTTCTGAAAATAGTTGTTTGTTACTCAAAGCAGAGTCCTTAAAATTTTCAATTTCATAAAAATTAAATTTACTGTCTGTAAAGCAGCAGTTTCTTTAATAAAATAATTATTTACTGATTGTTAATCTTTTTATTTTACAGTAAATATAGGTCTGTTTCATTTTCAAAAACTATAAAATACTTTTGCAATAAACCACACTTATTTAGTAAATTAGTTAACCAAACTGTTTAATTAAATATATTTTTTTTAAATGATAACACTACTTTTAATATTCGGTAATTATTCGGCAATTGAACCGAACATTCGGGCGAATACGAACATAAAAAAATATGCCGAATGTACCGAATACGAATATTCAACCGAACATTCGGTGCATCTCTAGATAAAATGTTTTGCCAGACTAAACTGAAGGTTCTGTTAGTAGCCTACCTTGTAGACTCAAAGCTTTTTAAAAAGATAACATTACCATTCAGTCAAAAGTAGCTGTGTCCATTATAAAATTATTAATAATACAAATTTTAATAATTTATTTAACATGTTTTACATGCACATAATGTTGTGTGAATTATTTCTTTTACTTGTAAATCTTTTTTATTAAATGCTTAATCCATCAAACCCCTAAGCGGTTGCATGAAATCACTTACACTATCTTCTCTCACTTATTATGTAATAATTAACAGTAAACTTCAGAAAGTGTTCATTTTAATACTTAGGGCTGTTTCCCTTGCAGACGTCTTGTTTTTTGCAGCTACTGCTACAGAACACTAATGTCATGTTGTTTACAGGCAATATCAAAGGCTCGTAGTGGAGACACAGCCAATGACTTCATTGAAGGACTGCGCCATTTTGATAAAGATGGGAATGGGTTCATTTCTTCTGCTGAGCTTCGCCACCTTCTGTCAACTCTTGGAGAAAAGCTGAGTGACGATGAGGTAATGAGTTCTATAAGTCATGCCATAGGCTGCGTCACAATCCTGCATGCATGCATTATTTTATTGGTGTGGTCTCCTTCACATGCTGACTGTGGACAACATTTCGAGTTTTCATGTTGATTGGAAGTTAAATCGCGACTTCGAATGCGTGGACTCCGATTTACTCCCTTAGGGGTGGAGCTTCGTAAAATTGGTTCTTCGCAGGTGTCTACACCCTATAAGGAACCTACCTGCTAGATTTCAAGTTCGTAGGTGTTAAAATTTCTGAGATTTCGTGATTAATCATTGTGTATTTCGCTTTTATAATAATACTAGCGGCCGCCCGTAAGNCACGAATTTTTAAGCAGATTTTTTTCAAAAAGTATAATTTTTTATTATTTGTTGGCATTTTTTGTTTATTTTATGTATTTTTTTAGTATCGCCTGTTATTTAGCATTATTACTGTTTTTATTTTATCAGGATATACCGCTTAGTTTAAAAGTTATTACGTTTTCTTTACAATAAGTAATTTGAAGAAAAAAAATTCTATAAAAAATTAAAAAAAAATCTCAAAAAATTTTTGACCTCTTTTTTGTCGATAAAAATAGCTCTAGTTTCATCTATTTTCATATGTACACTTTAACGTGACTCACACTGTATATCGGATATACAGTGTGTCCGGGCATGTAGTGATCAAACTTTAAGGGCGTAATCTATGGACAATTTTATCGATGAAAATACTTCAAATTTGGGGCTTGACCCATTTCTCGCAAAATTAGAAGGATTTAAGTTTTACATTTTTAGTTTTCACCTCTTCGTTCAAAAACAAGTCAAAGCGTGCGTAACTTAACATTAATAAGCAAATATTTTATATCACGCGATAGCTAATAAAATTATCTATTAGTAGAAGTGGAAAACAGATACATGTTTCATACATTTTAAGGGAGTAAGAATGGATTTAATCCGAAAAAAACATAACTTTTTTCACTTCTTTTTCAGTTATTTTCCAACTCAATAAAAACCGGGTCGTTAAGGTATATTTTATTTGCATTTTATTATTAGTGTTTGAGCTATTCTACAAAATGAATGTAAATTTATTAGTCTACGTCAATTAGTTTCGAAGCTATTGTTGAACAAAGATACCCCTTCCCAGCCGGTTCCATAGCGCGGCTAGTCATGTAGTCGGAGTAGGTTGTGCGATTCTTTCTAGGCGGTGCATTTTCGCATGTAATGGCGCTATGGAACCGCTGGAAGGGGTATCTTTGTTTAACAATAGCTTCGAAACTAATAAACGTAGACTAATAAATTTACATTCGTTTTGTAGAATAGCTCAAATACTAATAATACAATGCAAATAAAACATACCTTAACGACCTGGTTTTTCTTGTGTAGGAAAATGACTGAAAAAGAAGTGAAAAAAGTAATGTATTTTCCTAACTAAATCCATTCTTACTCCCATAAAATGTACGAAACTTGTGTCTGTTTCTTCTTCTACTAATAGATAATTTTATTGGCTATCGCATGATATAAAATATTTGCTTATTAATGTTAAGCTACCCACGCTTTCACTTGTTTTTGAAGGAAGAGGTAAAAACTAAAAATTAAAAAATTAAATCCTTGTCATTTTGCGATAAATGGGTCAAGCCCCAAATTTGAAGTATTTTTATCGATAAAATTGTCCCTAGATTTCGCCCTTAAAGTTTGATCACTACAAGCCCGGACACACTGTATATCATAAATATCCGATATTTTGATATTTATAATAAATATCGGATATTTTCGAACCCTGCAATACAGTCAAAAGTAGCTGTGTCCGTTATAAAATTATTAATAATACAAATTTTAATAATTTATTTAACGTGTTTTACATGCACATAATGTTGTGTGAATTATTTCTTTTACTTGTAAATCTTTTTTATTAAATGCTTAATCCATCAAACCCCTAAGCGGTTGCATGAAATCACTTACACTATCTTCTCTACACTTATTATGTAATAATTAACAGTAAACTTCAGAAAGTGTTCATTTTAATACTTAGGGCTGTTTCCCTTGCAGACATCTTGTTTTTTGCAGCTACTGCTACAGAACACTAATGTCATGTTGTTTACAGGCAATATCAAAGGCTCGTAGTGGAGACACAGCCAATGACTTCATTGAAGGACTGCGCCATTTTGATAAAGATGGGAATGGGTTCATTTCTTCTGCTGAGCTTCGCCACCTTCTGTCAACTCTTGGAGAAAAGCTGAGTGACGATGAGGTAATGAGTTCTATAAGTCATGCCATAGGCTGAGTCACAATCCTGCATGCATGCATTATTTTATTGGTGTGGTCTCCTTCACATGCTGACTGTTGACAACATTTCGAGTTTTCATGTTGATTGGAAGTTAAATCGCGACTTCGAATGCGTGGACTCCGATTTACTCCCTTAGGGGTGGAGCTTCGTAAAATTGGTTCTTCGCAGATGTCTACACCCTATAAGGAACCTACCTGCTAGATTTCAAGTTCGTAGGTGTTAAAATTTCTGAGATTTCGTGATTAATCAGTGTGTATTTCGCTTTTATAATAATACTAGCGGCCGCCCGTAAGTTCGTANTTTTTAAATTGTCACTATTAATATTTTTTACTGAATAACCTGTAAAGTTATTCTACAATTTCTGAAAAATCACCTAAAAGTAACCTTTTCATTAGTGTAACCTAAAAGTAACCACAGCAGTTCAAAAGTAACCTAAAAGGTTACAAAAGTAACCTTCTGGCAACACTGGCGAATACGGGGAGGTGTGCGAGGGAGAGTCGCTCCAGCGAGGCGAGGCGAGCAGTTAGCTCGATCGGGTTGTATTGTACAAGGTGTCTCAAAAGAAAGTATAATTAGCTTATTGCTTGAATGTAATAAATCCGAGGGGTGCGGGGGTCATGTCAATCAGTAGCCTGGTCTTGGGAATTTAGGTGCTATGGAGTGTTTTTCGGAAGCAGACTGCGCGTTGTGCTTGCGAGAATTTTACAAAAATGGTGATTCGGCGTCTGTAGCGCGTAGAATTCGCCACTTAAATGATGTGCCAAGCATTCTTATTCGAAAATGGGTCAAAAAGTTTTAAAAAACCAGTTCAACGCTGGAAAACCCTATATCCGGGTGACCAAGTTTATCAAGAACAGTAGAAAACGTGGAGTGTTTATCAGTCTCTTCATGACGACCCGAACTTTCAATTCGGAAGTGCAGTGAAGTTACACCGCATTTTGCACAAAGATAACATTAATTGGCCTCCATGCAGTCCTGATTTAATCCCTATGGACCTTTCCTATGGGTTATCTTAAATCTAAAGTTTAAGCCACTAAACCGACTTCCCTGGCGCATTTGAAAGAAAATATTTGTCACGAAATGGCAGCCATCACTGAGTCTACCTGCCATGAACACGAGGGCCTACATTTGGACGATATTCTTTTTAAGAAAACTCTTTAAATGTAATGTAAAACATTTTTTCGATACACGGCTTAATTTTTTTAAGCGATCCACTAAATAAAAAGTTTGTTTTGAGACACCTTGTGTATCGGCATCAGCTCGCAGCTCGCCCGGCGCGGGGAGCGGGGAGCGTCGCTGATCTGTGTGACCCGCGTGTGCGCAGGTGGAGCAGCTGCTGCAGGGCCAGGAGGACTCGCAGGGCAACATCAACTACGAGAACTTCGTGCACCTCATCATGCAGGGCTGACTTCGCACGCATTTAATTCACTTCCGTATTGTGTATTTTGATTTAATTATTTATGCCAACTTTATAATTCCCTATTATTTCCATTTAAAAACATATTATTCCAAAATCTATTAGCATTAAGAAGTTTTATATTATGTATAGTAAGATAATGTACAGGAGAGTACGTGTTATGATTATGGATAAGAACTGAAATAAATTTATATTTGAGGTCGAAAATTTTAAATTATTTTTTTTTCACCTTTTATTGAGGGAGGTCTTTAAAACGCTCACTAAGGCCCAGAACACACGGTGAAATGCAACTGCAACGATACTTCAACTTCTAGTTACTTTTGAGTTGCATCTAAGTTTCTACTTTCTGCCATAGATTCCGTTGAGAGACCACACATGACGCGACCAGTTTGAAACCGGTTTGAAACGCGTTGCAATGTGTGATCTCTCAACGAACGTTATGGCAGAAACTTAGATGCAACTCAAAAGTAACTAGAAGTTGCAGTTTCGTTGCATTTGCGTTTCACCGTGTGTTCTAGGCCTAAGCTAAAAACTGGAACAATAAATGGAACTGAAACCATGGCTAACAAATAATATTGTATTAATCGATCGGTAATTTTTATCGTTCTCGGGAGTTGTAATTTTTTTTTTGTAGGCACCTACAGCATATTAATTACTTAGGCTGCATTGAGTGATTCATGTTAAATAAAATTTCGATAAAAAAGTATAAAATTTTAAAAAATCTAAGATATTTTTTGTCATTTGTTCCGTCGATAAAAAGGCTTATTCCACTTCCCAGTTGACAATCCCCGTCAACGGAGATTAGTGAACTTTTTGTTCACTATTCACGCATATGTGCACTTTATCAAAACGCACTGTATGTTCAGTTACCTATGTGTTTATTATTATAATAAAATAATTTTTCATAAAGTTATAATTTCAAAGATTTTTTAATCAAAAAAGTTCAAAAAAATAAATATTTTTCATATTATAAAAATCAAATGCCTCCCCAACCTGTCTGGCCAGCGTGGGGAGTGTAGGCCAAATCCTCCATTTCCCTCTGGTAAATTAGAGAGGGTCGTGCTCCTGCAGTGGAGAGATGTCCTGATGATGATGATGATGATGAAAAATCAAATAAACATTTTATAACACTAAATATTACAAATAATTCAAAGAATTATCATCATCATCTGGGGCATTATCATCCGATGTATTATAATAGAGCTTTTATTAAGAACTTTGATTCTTTAGGGATATTCTGCCTTTTCATTATACATATTTATAAGTTTTCTTCTTATCAAAAATTACTTTTAGAAGCAATTCCTATAAAAAAGAATATTTACAATTAATAATTACCAATCAAAGTTGCACAGCGTGCTATGGAGAAGGCTATGCTCGGTGTTTCATTGCGAGATCGACTCAGAAATGAGATTCGTAAATGAACTAAAGTCGCTGACATAGCCCGACGGATTAGCAAGCTGAAGTGGCAATGGGCAGGGCACATAGTACGCAGAACTGACGGCCGATGGGGCAGCAAGGTTCTGGGATGGAGGCCGCGTACCGGGAATCGCAGCGTGAGACGTCCACCCACAAGGTGGACCGACGACATCGTAAAGGTAGCAGGGAAGCGCTGGACGCAGGCCGCTACCAATTGATCAACATGGAAAGCATTGGGGGAGGCCTATGTTCAGCAGTGGAGCGATATTGAAACACGGGAGTTTTACTCTTGCATTTGTAATATTTAACTCTTTCCAATTATTGAAAAAAAAAGGGGAAGGCCAATTTTGAGGTTTCAGGAAACACTGTGGTCCGTGACAAAACAAAAGCAACAAAAGTCACTCGAGCGCGCACGCGTTAAGAGTGAACTAAGTTTGGGCTTTGAGGTACCTATTCTTAAAGACTCCCGTTGCCCCCGTGAACGGAAGAGCTATTAACATTGTGTGGGTACGGTACGGCACTCATCTGGTGATGCGCGTGTGTACCGCCTGCTCTGCAAATAGGAAATTACGTGAGTTAAGGACAGTGATTAGACAAGAATAAAAGACGCAGTATGCGGCGATGCGAGCGAAGGCGCGGGGGCCGCGGGCGCTTCCTGCCGCGACTCCCAGCGCGTGCCTTTGTTTGCGGCCGCGGGGGACGCGCGGACATTACTCACTCCGCGCCTAATCCGTGAGGTTAACTCTATTAGAGTTAGAAACGGTCAATTGATCTCGCGCACCGATCTCGGTCGGTCGTGGTGGTTCGCGAGCAGCGAGCAGCGAGGCGCGAGTGCTAGTGCGATGCGGGCGTGGGCGGCGTGGGCGTGCGCGGGCGCGCTGTGGCTGTGGGCGGGCGCCGGCGGCTCGCTGCTGCCGCTGGAGGCGGAGCAGTTGCGCGCCAGCGTCGGAGGGTTCGCTGTTATGAACTGCCACCTCGACTTTCCCTTCGGGAATGAAATACCTTATCATTTGCAGTGGGATAAAGATGTGAGTGACATGCTGAAGTATTTGTTTATTGGGAACCTTAGAAAAAATATTAATTTTCCCGCATGTGTTGCTATAGGGCTGTATTAAGGTCATAATAGCACACTTAGGTAGGTATCAACACCGTATCNCCGGAAAGGGATCAACACCGTATCACCTTGCCCGCCCTGTCAACCCCGAGGCGAGGTGTTTACGTTGTTACGGTGCGGATGTGTGCAGTGCATTGCAGTACCTACTGAGTTTCATACGAATACTGACCGCTTCGATCGAGTAGCTACGGTTGCGATTCGTTTCAGAGCTGATAAGTGTGCTTCATCCTTAAAAATATTTGTTTTTGATAAGATTCACGCAAGATTTCACAAACTGGGCGCGATTGGGATTAGATCTTATAAAAGTTTCGCCATCGGGTCCAAAGCAAGTTGTTCACACGACAACCCGCCGCACACAAAAAAACACCAGATTTTCTATACCTACCGGCGAGGGCCGGCGACGTGTGCATTACCCCAGCAAAATTTTTATAAATGTTGTGCTTTAGAGAGTCGAGAGCAGATAATTATAATTAGTCCATCGTGATTGTGAGTTGTCCACTAAGGCCCAGAACACACGGTGAAACGCAACTGAAACGAAACTACAACTTCTAGTCACTTTTGAGTTGCATCTAAGTTTATTAGGAAAAACAGATTTTGCTGCGGTAACGTTTCAAACATTACCATATCCTACCTACCTACTATAGTCCATTACAAGATTTTTAATACAGTGTAAGTAAAGAATCTGAACCTTTCTTGATTAGTAAAGAAATGTTCTTTTGAACGAAAACTGTAGGTAGGTAGGTATACCTAGGTAATTTTGTGGAACATTAATTATTGCAATTTAAAGAAAATGAAATAAAATTTATTTTATAAATCACATCTTCCAAATGATTCCCTTGACGGTTACAACAACATTCGACCAATCTACCATCAAAATTTTGTAAAACTCGTTACACTGACCTCGATTAATGGAGTATGGATGATTTTGACTTTGACTTTGACTTTGATGGAGATGAATGCAGCAGTTTTTACCCGACTGCGCCAGAAGGAGGGGTTATGTTTTCCAAGTGTATGTACCTATTCATTTTTAGGTAGGTAACTAACGAAAGCTTTTCAAAATGTTGATGCCAGATTGGAAGAATGTTGTAACCGTGTTAAGGAAATCACTTGGACGGTGTATTAAAAAAAGGTAAATTTAAAAAAAATCATTTAATTTTCTTTGAAATTGTAGGTAATAAATAAAGTTCTACAAGATTATACAGGGCCATACCTTAGATGCAGTCAGCTATTTTTTATCGACATGATTGTGCGTACCTATACCAGAGCCCCGATTACGGTAATTTTTAACGTCAACAATCCAGACACGTTTCTCGATTCTGCGATACGATTGGTCGTTCAACAGCGTACGTCAGCTGTTTTGACCAATCGTATTGCAGAATCAGAAACGCGTCTGGATTGTAGACGTTAAAAGTTACCGTAATCGGGGCTCAGTGTTGTCGCATTTCACGCATGGTAATGTGTCTGCGGTTGCGGTGCGTACGTAATGTCAAGGCAGACCACTTTTCAGCCTTTAAGAAGGTATTTTACATAACTATACATCATAAAATCATAATACACTCACACACACTGTACTGTACGTACCTACACTATTATTCCGTCATCAGAGTAGGTATTACTGTGGTATTACTTACTTAGTTGCTACTCGCTGTAATCGCGGCTGCGCCCTGAGCGAGCACAAAGGGNATAATAAACCTGCATTTATAAACAAAAAAAAACATTTAAATACTTTTTTAAACTTAAAGATAACGACTTGGACAAACGTATTTACGAGTACCTAAACTAACAGATAGTTAACAAAAAAATTTCAGTCTTTAAATCAGTCAGTTATACAAACATAATAAAATATAGCATACTCGTAGGTGATCATTATTAGTTTCGGTTAAGATCATTACTTGAAAATTAAATTAGTTAAAAAAAGGAAAGACTAGGCCAGTCTAAACGCAACGTTAACCTATTAAATAATTAAAAACTTACTTTTGTCTAAGAAAATAGGCTTTCAAGAATATTAAAGCTTCAAAATCGAAACTCGAGAATTCTCGAGCTCCGGTAATTTTTTTCTCGTCTCGAATGAAGCTAAATTTCTCGAGTTTTCTCGAGTTCGAGAAAGCTCGAGCAGAAACCCTAATTAATTATTGCAATTTAAAGAAAATGAAATAAAATTTATTTTACAAATCACATCTTCCTAATGATTCCCTTGACGGTTACAACAACATTCGACCAATCTACCATCAAAATTTTGGAAAACTCGTTACACTGACCTCGTTTAATGGAATATGGATAGATGAATGCAGCAGTTTTTACCCGACTGCGCCAGAAGGAGGGGTATGTTTTTCGAGTGTATGTACCTATTCATTTTGAGGTAGGTAACTTTAACGAAAGCTTTTCAAAATGTTGATGCCAGATTGGAAGAATGTTGTTGTAACCGTGTCAAGGAAATCACTTGGACGATGTATTTAAAAAAGGTAAATTTAAAAATTTTCATTTAATTTTCTTTAAAATTGTAATAAATAAAGTTCTAGAAGATTATACAGGGCTACCTTAGATGCAGTCAGCTATTTTTTATCGACATGATTGTGCGTATACCAGTGTTGTTGTCGCATTTCACGCATGGTACCTAGGTACCTAATGTGTCTGCGGTTGCGGTGCGTAATGTCAAGGCAGACCGCTTTTCAGCCTTTAAGAAGGTATTTTACATAACTATACATACACTCACACTGTACGTACACTATTATTCCGTCATCAGAGTAGGTAAGTAGGTATTACTTACTTACTTAGCTGCTACTCGCTGTAATCGCGGCTGCGCCCTGAGCGAGTACAAAGGGGCGCCACCTGTGCGCTGTGGTGACCTGCGCATGAGCGAGCGGATCTTTTGTCACAATGTATGTGAATCTGCACATTGTTCATCATTCTTTATGTGCAGCAGGCCCACTGGGTTACTACACTAATCGGCACATCCCATTTACCGCCTGATTGGGCACGAGCGTCTAAATAGTCGTGCTTATTTCATTTGCCTGATGACCTTATTACTGTGTTATTACCCTATTTGCTCTCTCTGAGATGAAAGTTTCTACTAGGTATAAAGTAGTCTACTTACATCTGTTTTCCGTAAAGTGTGTACTGCGGGCTGCGGCACACTGGTGTACCGTGGTCATTATGTAGAGGAAAAATAAGGTTATCTAAGTATAAACTTATTTTTAGAAAGTAATTATGGGTAAGAAAAATACTTATATTAGGTAGGTACCTTTTCTGCAATTTAATGCTTAGGTTTGTCGATTAACAATAATAAACCTTGTTTCGTTGATTTATACATCATAATTTAACATATATTTTATTAGGTAGGTGCATGAGATTTGTAGTGTAAGTAACCTGCCTCTTATACCGTTTTCTAGATGTACCTACATGCCTACCTTGAACACAAACATTTTGCGGAGTTGTGATGTGATGGTCGAGGTACTAACTAAGTACTATTATACTACCCGTTCGCGCTAAGTTTGCCGGTCCGTGGAATGCCCTTCCCTTAACTACGATTAAACGCATTTTACGCAAATAGGTACACAATTTTTATCAATAATAATAAATAAAAAATATTTTAAATATAGTTTGATAAAGTTATAGACGTTTCCGTCATATTGCCAGCGGCAAACTTAAAGCGAACGGATTGTAGATCGTTTCATCGTGGTTTCATCCACGAAGACGCGCCCCACCAATTTTTGGTCGAGGGAAGCGCGGGGTGTGAGGGAAATCCGAGCGTCATTAATAGTGTGCGTGTGCACTCATGGATAATTTAGCGTGTCTTGACTTATGGTCCTATGTCCCCTAGATGGGGCAGAGGGCGTCCACAACAGTCCTCCATCTCGTTCGGTCTTGAGCTTCTCGCTTGATCTCGCTCCAGGTTTTGCCGATCTTCTTCGCCTCGTCCGCTACAGTGCGCCGCCAAGTTTGCCTGGGTCGACCACGTTTGCGTTTTCCTTGGGGATTCCAATCCAGAGCCTGCTTAGGGATGTGATCGGGGTCCCTTCGGAGAGTGCGGCCAATACAGTTCCACTTGCGGCGCTTGATCTGCTGGTCGATCGGAATTTCGTGGCAGCGTTCCAATAGCTCGACGTTGGAGATTTTCTCGGGCCAGTATATGCCGAGAATTCGGCGAAGGCAGCGGTTGATGAAGACCTGCAGCTGGTGCGAGATAACCTTGGTGACCTTCCACGTTTCACACCCACGGACCCGAATATTTTGATCTTGACCCTTCGGGTCAATTTCCGTGACTGCCATATGGGGCGAAGTTGTGCGAAGGTAGCTCTGGCCTTGGCAATGCGCGAAGTGATGTCCTCTTCGGTACCTCCAGTTTCTGACACGACGCTCCCGAGGTAGGTGAAATTGTGGACTCGTGCCACATCCTTTGCACCAATCCGTAATGGCGTGCAATTTCTCACACCAGATCGCATCTCTTGGGTCTTCCGGCAGTTAATTTTGAACCCTGTGATACTGCATATCGTGATGCGTGTGGCTCAGCAAACAGAGGTCATCGGCATAATCTAAGTCTTCTAAGACTCCGATTATACCCCACTCTATTCCACGCCGTTGGTCTTGATATGCGCGATTCATGACTCCATCCAAGACAACCAGAAAGAGAAGGGGCGAAAGCAGGCAGCCTTGCCGGACGCCCGCATGCACCTCGATGTCTTCGGAGATGAGGCCGTCGTGAGTCACCGTACAAGAATATTTCCTGTAGATGGCCTTCAGTAGGTCGATGATTTTCGGCGGGACACCAATGTCAGCGAGTCGCGACCATATACTTGCCCACTTCAGCGTATCAAAGGCTTTTTCAAAGTCTACAAAGGTTAGGTAGACTTCCCTTTGCCATTCTGATGCCTGCTCCAAAATGATACGCAAAGTATTGATCTGGTCGGTACACGAGCGGTTCGGGCGGAAGCCAGCCTGTTCCCTACGCAAAAGAGGTTCAACGGCCCCCGATAACCTATCCAAGATAATCTTGCAGAAAACCTTTGACGGTATCGAGAGCAAAGTGATACCTCTCCAATTGCTACACTGGCTTAGATCCCCTTTCTTTGGCACAGTAATTAAAAGCCCCTTATTCCAGTCGTCTGGGAGTTCCTCTTCCATCCAGATGTTTTCGATGAGAGGTGTCAGAACGTCGGCGGCGGAGTTTACGTCGACTCTCAGCATTTCTGCGGTGATAAGGTCGAGTCCTGGGGCCTTGCCAATCTTGAGGGACAGGATAGCTTTGGTCACTTCGGAGAGCTTATTGTGTCGTCTGAAGGGCAACTGCAACGATGGCGTGAACACTTTCAGGAGGTCTTCCGCCCTACCCTGATTACAGCCACCACCACGCCTGAGCCACCGCAGCACACCTCTACTCCACCTAGGCTGCTCGACATCAATGTGGAACCACCATCACACGACGAATTTAGCGTGTAGCTACCGATAAAATTCATCAAACACTAGCGGAAGAATGGTGGGGCGCGTCTTCGTGGATGAAACGATCTATAGGTATGTACCTACATAGTAGTGGTTCGTAGAGACTACGTAGGTTTCTCAATAAATTTTGAGGTACAGAAAAATTTGCCAAGTGCCTGTCGTGCCACGCGCAGTGTAGGGTTCCGTTAGTTGTCCGTCGTTAACACAGTATATTTTAGAAACAAGCAATTAGTACTTTTACTAAAGTCACTTTTAATGTTTTCTTCTAATGCTGCGTTTACACTGCGCGGAAATTAGCCAAGTCAAGTCAAAAAAACAGTGGAGTGGGGATTAATTATGGATGAATTTCATCCCCACTCCTCTGTTTTTTTGACTTGACTCGGCTAATTTCCGCATAGTGTAAAAGCAGCATAAGGATTTTTTATTAGGTAAGAAATTTTCCTTAAACGATATAGTTTTCCTTTGAAATTTCATGAAATGTACTACATATTATTATGATTTTTTCCAGATTTTTCAAGCTAACTGTNGGATCTTTAATCAGAATAGTAGGTACTTAATCAACTCCCTACTTAAATATGGCGAGGGTTGAAATCAACAAACTGTATAAAAAAATTTAGTCACTTAGAAAAAAAAATTATACGGAGTTAACTAAGTCGACATCAAATAATATTATGGGTAGGTTGTCAGGATAGGTCTTTTGTAATATAAGATTTTAGGTCTTTTGTATTCTAGCTCTACAGGCCCGTAATGCGAGTATGTAGTAGTCTGTTCATGATTGTGGTAAAGAACTAACCTAGTATGTGCTAGTATTTGATTACAATTTGATATGATGCAGCTGCAGCTTGTGACGCAAATCAGTAGATACCTACTTATGTAAATAAAACCCTTACACCCGGTTTCTGAATTAAGATTTTTAGCTTGAGCGGCTCATTGCAAGCTCAAAGTTGTACTTACCTACAGTGTGCTATGGAGGAGAGGGTTTTGTTCGGGGATAGTATAATTATGTAATTAGTATTATGTTATCTGTGTTTGGGGTTTCTTTGAGTAATAAAGGCGTCCAGTTATAATGTAGGTAGGTATAAGTACCTACTTACCTATTCTGTCGTAGGGCCCTCCCTTGCTTAATCTGCCTTGTTCAGTTTGCTGACAGTAGGTAGGTATAACATTGCGGGAAACTCTTTCCAAAAAAAAAAACATGTCTACATATAAACAAATTAAAAAAATCCTAAACATTGTATAAAATCAACATATTTTATACAACGTGTTCTTTTTGATTTTCTGGAGTATTAATAAGACCACTTCAAAGAATGGAATGGCATTACATTTTTTGTTAAATTTTTTTCGACTTATTTTTTCATACGAAATTATTTAAAAACTTAATTTTTCACTGAAATAGGTAATTCATAATTTATATACACTTATCAATAAAAAGTCTGCACAAAAAGACTAGGTGACAATTTTGAAAAAAAAAAAACTAGATTGATGATACTATAATCTAAATCAACTAGGTATCTTCTAAATCTAGAATCCACAATATCTTAAAAAATATAGGCTATACTTACCACCTTCCAGAATCAAAATGCTAAATAATAATTGTAGTCCTTTTTATATGGCAGTAATTTTTTTATTTATTTATTTATTCATAAATTGCAATTTAATACATAGTTACCTTAAGAAACTTAAAACTAGTCTAAGCTACTTATGTACTATGTACACCCGGTTGGGTACAGCAATCCACTCTAATACAATATAAAATATTATAAGTACCTACTTTCAAACTTATATTAAACAGTACTTACTATTTTATTATACTTTTATAATAATATGGATTAATCTAGTTACTACTACTTATAACAAAATTAATTATTTATATTCCATAAAATCCTTAACACTATAGAAACCTAAATAAAATACCGAAACATATAAAATTGGAAAATAAATTAATAAGACCGTTTAGTAATAAACTTCAAGATTAATTTTGTTCTCAAACTGCTTCTACTCACTTGATTAATTTTTTAGTTATCGCGACAAATAATCGTTCAAATATGTAGATTCGGATGACGCCTGTAACACGGCCTGTAATTTAGTTTGTCACTGCTTTTACCTACAATTTGCAAAATTATTAAAAGTACTAATTTTATTTTATGGATTGATAAAATTCCTAATTTTATTTACAAATCACATATACCTCTAGGAGGTAGCAATGTAACATTTTGATCATCTTGTAGGTACCTACTACCCTTTATTGTTGGAACTCCTGTAACATTGCGAAGTGAATAAATGAATATAAATAAGCTAGGTAGGTTTCGAAGAGTAATGTTGTGTTTACTAGACGTTATGAGATAGTTTCTGCCAGGCAATTTACTCAATGAAGTGGAATCTTTCAATATGATGGTCGCGTGTGCGTGGGAGCGTCGCGCACCACTCGACTCCGTCTCGACGTCGAGGACTGCTAATGCGCGGAGTCGGCCTGCTTCTGCGCCTCCCACGGCCTCGGCCTGGATATGCTTGGGGTAGTGGTCTGCTGCTCCTCCAACGGCTCGCTTATCTGCTGTCGGAAGTAATAAGGATGACGGTGACGTCTTATTCTATCTTATAACAACTTACATCGCACATGTCTAAAATAAAAGTACCTAATCATTCTTAATTTGGTAGTAGTCTGTAGTTAATGCACGAGGAGCTATTTAAATTTCTCCTGGGAGAAACTTGAAACGGCCTTAACTAGGTATAGTCGTTTTAATTAGATTTTTATGTGTCAGAAACACCCGATTTAATTTATAAAGTGGGCCGCCCGCGCCTCGTGCTGTTTGTCTCATTCTCAAGTAATTAGAATATGGCACCGCGAGCAAGTGTCGTCTTCCTGCCAATAAACGAGACTCAGCGAGCGGCGGCCGCGGCTGCGCGCTGCGGGCGGACGCCTGCGCAGCGCTGATGCAACGCCTGCGCGAGCACCCGCCTGATGGATGTACTTAAATACCACAGCTTTATGCTTTAGCTCGGGACAAACGGCCGTTTATTTGGTACAATTAGTTACGTTAACGACACTTCTACCTCATTAAAAGAAAAGTTCATTCTTAACGCAATCAATCTTATGTCGTATGTGCGTAGTTATGTTTATGTGACGTCTGCCTACTTATGCCTGGTACGTGAGTGTGGGTATTTTGTTATCGTAATGCTTAGAATGACGGTTGTTGCGGTGTTCTAGGGCGAGACGATCTTCTCGTGGTACAGCGGCGAGGGCGCGGCGCGCGTGGCGGACCGCTGGGGCGGGCGCGTGCGGCGCGTGGCGGACGGCCGGCTGGGGCTGGGCCGCGGCTCCATCAACGTCAGCGCCGTGCGCGAGACCGACGGCGGCCTGTACCGCTGCCGCGTCGCCTTCCCCAACCGCACGCCGCCCGAGCGCAACAACGGCACCTTCTACCGCCTCGACGTCGACGGTCTGACGCGCTCGCTCTCTCTCTCGTACCCCCTGCACACTTATGTACTGTCACCGTTCTTTCTTATCTGCTACTTTTATTCTTTTGTTATTTACTGCATTTTCATCTGTCATGTAAGTATGCATTTTCGTAAGGCCTACTTACCTCAGTTAACACAAGAAGAATGTAACACCGCTAGCAAAACTCACTTTAGTCGTGTACGTGGCTTCTTACTAGTATAAAGCACCTGTAAAGTGCACTAGCTATATACAAAAAATCTAATTATTTGTGATACTTATTTAATAATAATATTCGGTGCAAAGTAATCGAATCATCACAGAATGAATGCGCACCCCTCGCGTCGCAGGCGGGAACCTGATCGTGACGCCGCCGATGAACGTGACGGTGCTGGAGGGCGCGCGCGCGGAGCTGGAGTGCCTACCCAAGAGCCGCGCGTGGGAGGTGGCGTGGTTCCGCGACGGCGCGCCCGTGGAGCGCCTGCCCGAGCTGGCGGCGCGCGCGCAGCTGGCGCCCAACGGCAGCCTGGTGCTGCGCGCCGCCGCCAGCGCCGACCCCGGCCGCTACGAGTGCCGCGTGCGCGACGCCGCCGGCCAGCAGCAGGTGGCCAGCGCCTACCTCGACGTGCAGTGTGAGTCAGTCTTGCCGTCAGCACGTCAGTCAGGTCAGGCGAATGACCTCTTCACCGTCGAATCACTTACCTACCCAGAAAATTAAGTTAAACTCCGATACCCTTTTATACAGAAGGTACTTAGGTAGGTACCTGTTACTAGAAGAAGTAAAATAGAACTTCGCAATGATGCCGTCTCGTCTCTGGCGAATTAAAAAAAATCAACTAAAAATATTTTTGCTCATACCACTCATAGGTGCTTATTTAAACTTAGTAGCAATAGCACAAGCTATATCAAGTTGAGCACGTTTGGTTAAAAATCTAAATTCAGAAATCGGGCCTAAGCTACGGCTGAAACTCAGTCCTATAATAAGTAGATAAGTTCATCAAAGGTAAGTAAAGGGTGTCCAACCAGTGGGAATTTTTCAAATTCTAAATGAATACAAATAAAACTAATGATTTTTATTATTGATGCAAACTGCAGTTTAACAATGTGGATTTTATTATTGTAGGCAATGTCGTCTAAATGACGCCCGTTTCACTCCAAGCACTCTTACAGCCGGACCCTTACATTCGCAACTACGCGAGAGCAAAGTGCGCTGGTGATTTCCCTTCATGGCGGATGTTTTCTTACAGAACCTGAAATGTTTGAGGATTGTTGCTGTAAACTTTTGACAAGAAAAAGTCGCGTAGTGTGAGATCTAGTGAGCGAGGCGGCTAGGGTGTCCCTGTACAGTACGAATGACCAATCGCACCCCCCCGTATCATGACATTTCATGACCGTCTTTGTCATGTAGATGCGCCAGTAAGTACTTATTTGCGCGACTGTTATCACCCCCTGATGCTTGGCACCCGGGGCGGACCGCCCCCACTGCCCCCCCCCTTACGCCGCTACTGCTGCTTGGATAAAATAAAAACTAAAACTCACATAAGTATTATGGAAAGTAAAATTTGAAAGATCAACGTGTTCACAGACAAAGCGAAGGTGGTGTACTCGCCGAAGGAGCAGTACCTGCCATACGGCAAGCCGGCCAGCCTGGACTGCCACTTCAGCGCCAACCCGCCGCTCACCAACCTGCGCTGGGAGAAGGACGGCTTCCTCTTCGACCCCTACAACGTGCCCGGCGTGTTCTACAGCCGCAACGGCAGCTTGCTCTTCAACCAGGTGATTCGTTGCGAAGTATCAGGGGTGGTGGTCGGCCTCACGGAATCCGCCTTCTTGATAGATAGCCACCCTAGTGTTATTTATTTTTATTTTATTTTATTTTATTTATTACGGTATACCAACAACATTACATACAAAGTTATTACTTATGTATCGTTCGCTCGAAACTTTCTAGAGATCAAATTTTTCTTTCAGTTAGGTTTTTACATTTATTAAGCTTCGACCGAACTATCGCGTCCATAGATCGCCGCAACCGATGACAGGACGCGTTGATGTGAACTCAAATTCATAGGTACTCGACATCGTCATCGTCATCGCGCACGCTGGCTGCACGCGTCGGTTTGGCCGAACCTTTACATACGTAGCGAACCTAGCTCTATCATAATACCTTTAAAGCGTCTAATGGCACCTTCGACCCGGGCAGGTGGACGAGTCGCACGAGGGCGAGTACTCGTGCACGCCGTACAACGCGCTGGGCTCGGAGGGCGCGTCGCCGGGCGTGCGCGTGCGCGTGCAGCGGCCGCCCGCGCTGGCCGCGCGCCCGCGCCCGCTGTACGTGGCGCGCCTCGGCGACGCGCTCACGCTGCCCTGCGCGCTCGAGGCGCGCCCGCACGACCTCCCCGCCACGCTCCGCTGGACCAGGGTGAGAGATTCTTCGCTGCCAAATAATTGATAAAATTATAATATGACGTCACATTTCGAGTCTCCGTTTTTCAGAAAGACGGAAGCGAGTTGCCCGTGGGCCGTTATTCGATCACGGACGGTAACCTGACGATATCGGACATCGCGGAGGAAGACCGCGGCGTGTACGTGTGCTCCGCGCGCAACGACGCCGCCGCCGTGGCCGTGGAGGCCGAGATCCTCGTCGAGAACGTGCCGCCGCGGGCGCCCTACAACCTTTCCGCGGCGCCCGCGCTCGACTCGGTGCACCTTTGTTGGGTGCCAGGTGAGTGTTGCTCGCCGATATACCTACATAAGTACTCGTACCTATTTAAGTAGTTAGGTTAACTTTGCGATTAAGGGTGAAGCTCGCTTCCACCTTCGGCCTGATTGTCACTTACCATCAGGTGAGATACAGGCCAAGAGCTTCCTCGTTGTGTATTTCCTACTGTATCGAGTTTTAATTAAGAAATAAATAAGCAAGCGTAGGTACATCGGTTCAGGCATCAATTTATAGAGTTGCGCCAGTAAAGCGAAAACGATTCCAGGTCACAACGGCCTGGAGGTGGACTACACGGTGTGGTACCGCGAGCGCGCGGTGAGCGAGTGGCGCACCATGCGCATCCTGTCGCGCGGCGTGACGGACGCCACGCTGGTGGGGCTGCGGCCCGGCGCCGACTACGAGGTGCGCGTGCTCTCGCAGGACCACATCGGCGATGGACTCTTCAGCAAACCTATCTTCGTGCGAACTTTGGGTGAGTTTTTAAAACACAGTATTTTTGACGAAAGAGCAGATCATAAGGCCTAAGATGCGCGCGTGATAACTTTTATCGACTTCAAAATGTATGGGCAAAATCGATAAAATGACGTGATAACCGCTTATATCGCGGCGCGCATCTTAGGCCTACTGGTAATACTATTTTTTCCTTTTAACAGACGTTCGCCTCGTTTAACTCATCGTGTGCACACGTAATTTGAACGCGTTCCAGACCCCGAGACGGCGGAGACGGGCGCGACGGCGTTTGCGGCGGCCACGGAGGCGACGGCGGCGGCGGCGGCGGGCGAGCTGCAGGTGTGGGCGCGCCTGCTGGACGAGGGCGCGCTGGTGCGCTGGCGCGGCGCGGGCGCGGCCGAGCGCTGCACGCTGCGCTGGTACGCGGGCCCGGCGCCCGGCGAGCGCCTGCTGGCCACGGCGCACACGCATCACGATTACATGCTCGGTGGGTACGACTCGTCTCGCCGTATCGTGTATGACGTCACCGCCGATTCTCTGTCTCCGTTCTGTTTAAATTTTTCACGAATTTTGTCGCGAGCTCGTCGACTCTCGGATCGTTCGCATCGAGCCGCTTGATATTTTTTCGCATTTTCGTACGGAGCGCTTCGGAGCGTCGATCGATTGATCGCCGGGTGTTCTTCCAGTGAGCGAGATCGAGGAGGGCGCGTCGTACTGGGCGCGCGTGGAGTGCGCGCAGGGCGGCGCGGGCGGCGCGGCGCTGCAGGTGCCGGCCTACGCGCGCCTGCGCACGGCCGCCGCCGCCGCCGCCGCCGCGCTGCTGCTGGCCGCGGCCGCGCTCGCCGCCTACTTCGCCCGCCGCCGCCTCGCGCGAGCGCGGCCCGGCTCCGCGAAGCGTGTTCGCTGATGACGAGAGTTCGCCGGTGCCGATTCCGACTGCGCGAGCGGGATGAATCGAGTCAGTTCCGTCGAATCGAATCGAAGAGAAGTTTTGTATTCGATTTTTTGCCTGTCTCTTTCGCATTACGATTACGGTCACGCAGACTGGGCGGCGCTGACGGGTCGATTGTGTTAGGTAGGTGTTTACTGCCCAGACGACGTTCAGGATGTCGATTACCGGTCAACTTCCTGCGCATGACACCGAGCACATGAGACGCTAAATATGTTTGTTTTACATTTACATGATTATTATGTTACTTTTATTTCTAAATTAGTAAGTACCTACCAAATGACATTTTTTTTGAAAATTTTGATATTGTTTTTGTTAGATCCATACTTCCTCGGACAGCCTGTATAAGTAATACGAATCGTAAAAACGTCTTGGTAATATCCTCTCGCGCGGTCGTGATTGTGACTTACATTGAATTAAAATAAAGTGTGTGATAGGTAGATTGGCAAGCAATCAAAGCAACGCGTGCAGAACGATCGCGCCGGCGATGCCGCGATGGCGATCTGCACGCGTTGGTTTGGTTGAAGCTTTACAGTAAGTTATGTTACGTTATTTATTTGTACGATTAAATTAATAAAAAATTTACGTTATATAATTTGTGTTTTCATTATCAAAATCAAATCAAATCAATTTATTTGCGTGAAAAGTGGTCTACAAGTTCTTACAATATTAAAATGTCCGCACAGTCCACCAGAAGCTGACATGCAAATATTGTTAACATTATATTTAATACATTAAAATTTAATAAATTACATTTTGGTATTTAATTAATAATTTTAGTGTCAATTTAATTTAATTAAAAATACATAAATAAATAAATAAATAAATATCCTTGGACATTTTGCACTGCGCCGCTAGTCCCAAACTAAGCAAAGCTTGTACTATGGGTACTAGACAACGGATATAAATACATACATATTAAATTATACATAATAGAAAACACCCAGACCCGTCACAGAAACTAAAATTCATCATTTCAATTCCTGCCCAACCGGGAATCGAACCCGGGACCTCTCGGCATAGTAGTCCGTTCTGAACCACTACACCAAACGGCCGACGAGTACATACATAATTTAATTAGTATTTAAATAAGTAGGTATTCATGGCAATTTCAAAGGTTACAAAATCTATTATAACCAGGGCTTTATTAATCTAAGTACACAGGACAAAATATTCAAGTTTATATCATGACATTGACAGTGGGGCGCCACCGTCAATACCGGATCGCTGGTTCCGATTTTTGCCATGTTGGAAACCATATAGTTGAACGATGGTAGCGCCCCCCTGTCATTGAGTTTGGTGGGACAGTTCAGCGTGGGTCATCTATACCAACCACAGATATGGATAGATGCAGCATGTGAAAAAAAATTGTATGAAGACGAGCGTGCCACTTTTTAAACGTCATTAGTGTCATTTTAGCTAATTTTAGTGATTGCCGCAACGTAAAAATAATCGTATCATCGTACTGTACCTCTAGTAGGAAAAACTTTCGAGTTCGTTTCGTTGCGTATTCAAAGTGTCATCGAAAAATTTTGTATGAAAAATTAAACAGCGCCCCCTAGGGCGGCTATAATATAGGGGGCGCTGTTTAATTTTTCATACAAAATTTTTCGATGACACTTTGAATACGCAACGAAACGAACTCGAAAGTTTTTCCTACTAGAGGTACTGCATTCGCAAAGTCATCGAATGATATCGTGTGACTCGATTCGATAATTAATTAATTCCGATAAAACTGATATTTTGTTAAATTTATTATAGCTAGTCTGAATGTGGATTAAAATAATTTTGTAGCGGTAAACGTCATTCTATATTATGAATTTTCTTATTAATTTGCAATTAAATAATATTTTTATTGAATGTTTATCAAAGTAATGATCGTTATTCCATTGTATTAAACAGTACTACTAGTAAGTCATACCTATCTAATTTCATACTTTTAAATATCCTAGTACCTGACCTAGTTTCATAAAATAAAGACTAACTCAAGCTTTTTATTTTTAATAAAATGTAAAAATGCGTAGTTTTGCCAATACGTTTTCTTTCATTAAGCTAAGTCAGGTACCTAGTTTTAAAGATATTTCTAAACGACAAAATCCAGTGCCGTCGTATACATAGACGTATACTGCGATCACAGACCTGACTTCTTGATTTACTTGTTACTTGTGCTGTTAATTACAATTCTCAATCCGTAAATCCGCGTGTTTTCTATACAAACTGAGGTACTTGCATACAATGATTAAATCTATCGCCCCGCGCTCCCTAAGCTATAGGAAAGCTAAGAAAATTTTAGAAAATGGATATCTGCAACAATATTTTTAATTTTGTAACTGAAACGGATGTCACTTCGGAAGAGCCTGAAGATTAAATTCTAATTGAAAAAATAAAAAAATGTTAAACATTTTATACGTACCTACGTATAAGAACACATCGCAGCTGTTATAAATCGACAGAAAAGCAAATCCGCCGCGGCTTGAAACAGGAGTTAATCACTGGATGGAGTTACACAGTCCAAAAATCTTCTCTACTGATCGGCATTAACACACCAGGATAGTTCAAGAAGCGATTGAAATTAAGAAATATAAAAATTTCAATCGGTCTTAATTTCAGTCGGGAGGACGGATTAAAATTTTCACCAGTGTGGAATCCGCTGATTAATAAAATTAAATTATGCAATACGAATGATAAGTACGAATACGGATACTGTGAGGGTTCGTGTATCGTGTTACATCAATATTTGTAGTGTAACAAATGACAATATGAGGGTAGTTGAAAATGTTCAAGCCCGCCCGAACCACAACGCGAGCCGTCAGTCTGCTTGTGACTACACGGCTGCAGCATAGCAGCCTCAGATCATAGAAGGGATAGCAGCCTAAACGTCAAGCCGTGAGTACTTATGTAAACGTCGCGTTAAGACCCGTGTCTTTCTATCTTAGTTAAAACTGGTTTTTTTTCCAACCCTGATAGTTCATCATCATCATCATNTAACGAGTGTGATAGGTAGATTGGCAAGCAATCAAACCAACGCGTGCAGAACGATCGCGCCGGCGATGGCGATCTGAGCCCCGATTACGGTAATTTTTAACGTCAACAATCCAGACACGCTTCTCGATTCTGCGATACGATTGGTCGTTCAACAGCGTACGTCAGCTGATTTGACCAATCGTATCGCAGAATCAGAAACGCGTCTGGATTGTAGACGTTATAAAAGTTACCGTAATCGGGGCTCTGCACGCGTTGGTTTGGTTGAAGCTTTACAGTAAGTTATGTTACGTTATTTATTTGTACGATTAAATTAATAAAAAATTACGTTATATAATTTGTGTTTTAATTGTCAAATCAAAATCAAATCAAATAAATTTATTTGCGTGAAAAGTGGTCTACAAGTTCTTACAATATTAAAATGTCCGCACAGTCCACCAGAAGCTGACATGCAAATATTGTTAACATTATATTTAATTATTTAATACATTAAAATTTAATAAATTACATTTTGGTATTTAATTAATATTATTATTTTAGTGTCAATTTAATTTAATTAAAAATACATAATTTAATTAGTATGTAAATAAGTAGGTATTGATGGCAATTTCAAAGGTTACAAAATCTATTACACAGGACAAAATACTCATAGTTTATATCATGACATTGACAGTGGGGCGCCACCGTCAATACCGGATCGCTGGTTCCGATTTTTGCCATGTTGGAAACCATATAGTTGAACGATGGTAGCGCCCCCCTGTCATTGAGTTTGGTGGGACAGTTCAGCGTGGGTCATCTATACCAACCATGTTTTTAGTTTATTTTTAAATGGTTGCAAAGGAAGAGACTTTGTTGTTTCATCTAACCTGTTATAATTTTTTATGGCCATACAGTAAGCATTTTTTACTGTACACTAGTTTTCGTAGGAAAATTTACCACATTTACCAAATCATGTTGATGGGTCTACATGACGTTAGACTGTCTACGTTGTAGATTGCCCTGATACATTGTTTTTGTCTCCCTATCTACCTGAGTAGTTTTGTTCATATCGATTAGACAACTTACTTATATTTTTCTATCGAAATATTAGGTCCTCCTTATCTATGAAATTAGCGTTTTATATGGAGAATTTCACGAACATTAATTTTTCCATACTATCGTTTTTTAAGGAAACACACATTCAAATATTTAAGGCGGTTATCACACTGCGCCGCGCTCCGCCGCGGAGCGCGTGATTTTCATATAAAAAATCACGCGCTCGGACGCGTTGTCAGTGTGAAGTGCCGCGCGTGTTTTCTATATAAACTGAGGTAGTTGCATACAATGATTAAATCTGTCGCCCCGCGCTCCCTAAGCTATAGGAAATGCTAAGAAAATTTTAGAAAATGGATATCTGTAACAATATTTTTAATTTTGTAACTGAAACGGATGTCACTTCGGAAGAGCCTGAAGATTAAATTCTAATTGAAAAAATAAAAAAATGTTAAACATTTTATACGTACCTACGTGAACACATCGCAGCTGTTATAAATCGACAGAGGAGCAAATCCGCCGCGGCTTGAAACAGGAGTTAATCACTGGATGGAGTTACACAGTCCAAAAATCCTCTCCACTGATCGGCATTAACACACTAGGATAGTTCAAGAAGTGATTGAAATTAAGAATCATAAAAATTTCAATCGGTCTTAAATTTCAATCGGGAGGACGGATTTAAATTTTCACCAGTGTGGAATCCGCTGATTAATAAATTATGCAACCGCGAATTTTGCCGTCAAGAAGTACGAATACGGATACTGTGAGGGTTCGTGTATCGTGTTAACATCAATATTTGTAGTGTAACAAATGACAATAATTATGAGGGTAGTTGAAAATGTTCAAGCCCGCCCGAACCACAACGCGAGCCGCCAGTCTGCTTGTGACTACGGCTGCAGCATAGCAGCCTCAGATCATAGAAGGGATAGCAGCCTAAACGTCAAGCCGTGAGTACTTATGTAAACGTCGCGTTAAGACCCGTGTCTTACTATCTTAGTTAAAACTGTTTTTTTTTCCAACCCTGATAGTTAAAGACCCAATATTATGAAATTTTCCTAATTTGAAACTTCCTATCAGTCGCCCTTCAAAAGCGTGTTGTCCCAGGCGCCAAGCTATGTTATGATTCAAAAAATATTGTTTTCTATAGAAAACGTGCGTCGAGCGCGTTGGTGTTGTCTTCTAAAGAAGACCGTGGCGCTCAAGTCAGAGGTGGAATTGTGTAAAGCAATCGTTATCATTTGACAGTTCATAACGTACGATTATTCTGTCAAACGCTTTGTTTAACTGCGGGTCTAGTCAAAACGCACTTTAAAATCGCAAACCCATCGCAAACCAGTCGCAAACAAATAAACAAATCGCAAAAGAGGTCGATAACAAAAAAGGCTTAGGGTATTTCTTCGGAGGCAAAACTTTCGATGTCTTTGGGTATAGTTCTGTAACCAACTAACAAAATGGCATGCAATATTTTTTTTCGTATAGCTTAGCTATAGCCCTATCTGGCGCAAATTGCATTTGACATAATTGCTGTCTTTATACAAAATNGATCTCGTAAAGAGAGTTTCCCAACAGGTAGGCCTTCGGATGAACATGGACAAAACGAAGCTTATGTCGAACGTCCATGTTGCGCCCTACCCGGTGTCGGTTGGGAGCTCGGACAAACGATCCAGCTAGGTAGGTCCAATTTCGAGAAGGAGGTCAATCGTCGAATCCAACTCGGCTGGGCAGCGTTCGGGAAACTACGCAACATCTTTTCGTCCAAAATACCCCAGTGCCTGAAGACGAAAGTCTACAACCAATGTGTGTTACCTGTGATGACTTATGGCTCGGAAACGTGGCCCCTCACTATAGGCCTTATACAGAAGCTCAAAGTTGCACAGCGTGCTATGGAGAGGGCTATGCTCGGTGTTACCCTGATAGTTAAAGACCCAATATTATGAAATTTTCCTAATTTGAAACTTCCCATTAGTCGCCCTTCAAAAGCGTGTTGTCCCAGGCGCCAAGCTATGTTGTGATTAAAATAATATTGTTTTCTATAGAAAACGTGCGTCGAGCGCGTTGGTGTTGTCTTCTAAAGAAGACCGTGGCGCTCAAGTCAGAACTAATAACCTAGTGACGGTTAGCGCTCTCCTGTAAATGTTATAAGGTTGTCCAGCGTGGCAAAATCAGAATTAAAAGAAAAATGCTTAAAAATTTAAAAACACGCTTTTAATTACTGCACTAAAAGGCAGGATACTGGACATTATCTAGCACTAAAGTGCTCGAAAGGACAAATTTAATAAACCCAAACTCGATGCGATTCCGCCGTTTCGTTTAGGAGTTCCTATGGCCACCTTCCAGTTTCATCATCAGACCAGCTCGATGGTACCATAATATTGTATTGTCATCTGATCTCTTAGAGTCTGATCTACAATTTTATAACTGCCAAGTTTCATGATGATACAAGAATTAGAAGTGCGTGTCATTCAGATTACATAGTTAGTTACAGACCTAATAAAACCGTGTTAAAAACAGATGGGGACGGGCCACGTACGGACATAATTAACTCTGTGGACATAGCAATGGCATTATTAAATAGCTAACTAATCTGTGGTAGACACAAACTAATTAATTGTTCGATTATGGAAAAAAATAAAAAATATGGGTCTAATATTTTCTAATTCTCTATCAGACGGACTAAATAGAATTTCGATTTCATTACCCAGTCATCATCCCTATTCCAGGTCGTAGCTGAGTGGCACCCTGCGCTAGTCGGGTGAGTATTATACAAATTACTGTATATAGTGATCGTGCCGGTTGAAGTAGCGTCATGACCGTAAGCGGTCAAAGGTAAATAATATTAATTTTCGACGAAGTTAAATTTGTAAACTAGTCAAAAATTGTCCAATACGACCCTTAAAACTACCTCAATTACACTGAAAAGTCACCCTAATATAGTTCTTGCATAAACCGATCGAATCACGAAAAATAATTGTTTGGCCTAGCGAAAAAGTCTACCTGCCTAGACACAAAAGGGTGGGTGGGAGGGCGAATTTTTGAATTCGATGACGTCGGATTTCTACAAATGGGGTGTCTATGGATAGGGCTCGCAGAGACGAACAAAACAAGCCGGTTCACGTTGGGGGTGACCCTAGAATATTTTGAAGTTAACGCCCAAAAACCGTTTCAAAATAAAAAATAAGGTTTTTGNATGGAAGTGAGTTTTATCGCGAAAAGGTCTATGAAAGAAGTTTTAATAGAAGATTAAGAGGTAAGCTATATAATAATGTATTTTTTTATGATTTACGCGTATTAATATATAAGGAAATGATATAAGAAAATATCTTTATTTACTTAAGCGGTGTTTACAATTTTTTTTTCAAACTTAGGCGGTGTTTCAAACTGTATTTTAATTCTTTTAGGAAGCTATATCAGTGAAATACACTATTGATGGAGAAGGAATTGATTCTTGAAGTATTCCGAGTTCAGGTGATGAATTGTTATGTGCACAATTACAAGATGCAGGACATAAACGGCGTAAACAACTGCCCAGGTTTCAATCGAATCGAAGGCTTTCTCATAATTCACAAACGCCAGGCAAAGTGGCTGATTATGCTCCTCGGTCTTCTGTATAATCTGCCGCAGCGTATGTATGTGATCTAAGAAACTAAAGCCTGCTAGCCAGCCTGGAAACCAGCTTGATCAGGAGGCTGGAAAGCGTCGAGTCGGCGAGCTAGACGATTCATAATTACTCGAAAACAACTTGTAGACATGATTCAGAAGTTAGATGGGACTATAATTCTTAAACAACATTTTATCGCCGTTTTTTGAAGAAGAGTATCACCACACTTCTGTGCCGTGCCGTAGGAGTTTTTCCCTCGAGGATGACGGAATAGAACAGCTTCCAAAGAGCCTTTAGCATCGACATTTCACTTGCTTTTAAAAGCTGAGCCGTAATTCTATCATCACCTGGGGCCTTGTTGTTTATCAGCTGTTCCAGAGCTATTCCAAACTCGTGTAGACTGGCGTTCAGGATATCTTATTTATTGTGTCGGGTCAATCTAGCTCTTGGGTCTTCAGCTAGATTTGTTACAGGTGTGAACACAGTCGTGTATAATTCCGTAGAACTTCTCAACCTCTTTCAGTATCTCAGGCCCCGACGCTATTCTCGGTCTTCAACTTGGTCAGTTGGCTTTGGCCAACAGACAGACGAATCTCTTACGAACACCTTAGAGCCCTTGTTATGCTCAATCGTCTGTATTATATGCGTAGGTCGCGAGTCAAAAGACTTAGAGATCTATCTGTTAAGACGCCGATACTGAGTAGCATCTTCAGATGACTGCAGATCCATGTTTCGTCTCTCTTCTATAAGGTTATTGATGAGATCAGAGATCTTTTTTGTTTCTCTTAAACGACGGGTTTTAAAAACCTTAGACCCAGTCATTTAGACAATTCCCAAGAACCTGCCATTGTACTCTTTCACCACATTTTTGCAATGTATGGCATTGGAAACGATTTTGCAACTCGAGTTGAGCTTTCGAGGTTGGATGGACGCTGGGCGGAGTGTAGACTTTATCAGTCGACATCTATCGATATTCGGACTTATATTTAATGTGCTTCCTGTTTTGAATAAATTGACCACATAGACAACATGCTTCTATGTCGATAAGATGAATTTGATCTCATATTTCATAGCGTCATTGGGATGCAACGAAATCTACTTTAGCTGTTTTGGCTTTCTGAAGAAGGAGTTCATCATCCCTCTCCTTAAAGCCAGCCAGCAGTTAGCCACGTGCGTTCCTCTCTCCGTACCCAAATTGCCCCACTTCCAGCTCATTGTCGTTTCGTTTGCCCAGTTTCGCGTTGAAGGCCCCCCCTCACAATATTTGATCTACACACTGTGATTCTTAAGATTTAGGTTAAAGATAGGATAGGTCATAGGTTATAATGATTGTTTAATTATTTTTTTAAATAATTCTTAATAAAATTTTTCTTTGTAAATCATCTATTAATACCTTATTCCTTTACATTTCGGCAAACAACACCGCCTAACTCTACAAAAAAATCAGTCAATACCGCTTAAGTCATAAAATATAGGTTAAAATAAAGTAAATCGTAAAATTAAGTATAAATAATTATTTCTTAACCGCTAAATAAAGTATTTAATAAGTAACAATAGGAAAAATCCACCGATTTCTTAAAATAAACAGTTTTTTTCGTCTCCTGTAAAGTTGGTAAAAATGACTTACGCGGTGTTGTTAGCTAAGGGACGTTTTGCTGTTCCATCACCACCACGTCTCAGATCCGTGCGCGAGCACTGCTCGGAGTTTCCCTGAGTGATCGAATCAGAAATGACCGATGTAGTCCACAGAATTGCTAAACTCAAGTAGCAGTGGGCGAGACACGGTAGCTCGAAGAGCTGATGATCGTTGCTTGGGGCAGAAAAGTTTTCGAATGGTGACCGCGGGCCGGAAGACGCAGAGTGGGTAGGTCTCCCATTAGGTGGACCGACGATCTGGTGAAGGTCGTGGGAAGTACTTGGATGCGGGCAGTGCAGGATCGGCAATTTTTAGAATTTTTGTTGTTGTTTGTGTACATCTTCTACACTTCAGGAACCCTATGAATTTTGATAATCAACAGTGAGTCGGATGAAATCGGGTTATTAGATTCTATTATCAATAAAATCTAAAGTAGGTACCTACCTATCAGAGCCATGTAATTAAAACTTTAATTTTGTTCACTACGAACATCATACATCCCGTATCTCATCATAGTTTTTGTTTATCTGTTACTAGTTTCCGCCCGCGACTTCGCCCGCGTCAATCTGCCAAATTTAATCAAAATCGGTTCAGTGGTTTAGGCGTAAAAGCGAGACAGACAGACACACACACAGACAGAGTTACTTTCGCATTTATAATATTAGTATAGATAATCCTAACCCAAGTTATGAGGATTTAATTTAATTTCGCCGGATCGTTTTGGCGGGGGCACTCGTATCCCGTGCCCTCAGATGTTTAAATAGCCGTTTCGTTGCAAAACACTCAATATTTTATTTATTTAAAACTGTTTATAAGTTTATTGCATAAAAAAAATATATCGGAGTACAAAAGGAGAACTTTCCATACCATAGCTTCCCTTCCAGACAACTTATTTAATGTAACGCAATCTTGCCATGAGACTCATGGGAGACCGACTGTTTCAAGAGTTTCTGACACAAAATGTTATCTTCACTCAAAATTCACAGTCAAAATTCTTGTAAAAATATATGTTTAATACACAATAAATTTAGTAGATAACTAATTAAACCTAAAAAAATATTGTTTAAAGTTCAGGTAATGAAAGCTTAACCTAGAGCTCTAGAGCCTAGCGTCGATCCAGGCGGAGTACGCGGTGACGCGCGTGTGCGCGGCGGGGAAGCCGAAGCTGCAGCCCGCGTCTGCGCCGAACGACACTATGCCGATCTGCGGACAAACGGCATCATTAGTGTCACTAGTCAGAAAACAATTATATTGCAGTTAACATAAAGGCAGGAGAGGCCTATGTTCAGCAGTGGACATCCTGTGGCTGAAATGATGATAATGATGATGAGACAGTGCGCAAAATATTTAAATGGTTCTAGAAAACTTATTTTATCGGTTTAGCGAGTGAGCGAGTGAGCCAAGGGAGCATCATCCATTCCGCCCATCCGTTGTATGGGCCTAAGGCCTCAGCCTCGAACTTAGCGGGCAGCGGGGCGGGAGCGGCGGCGGCGCTGGAGCGGGGCGGGCAACGCAGACCCGTTCTCGAAGCAAGCGGGCAGCTCGCGCGGCGCTTTAGCGGCGAAGTGTTGGGTCCGGGGTTGTATTGTCGAGATATTTGTTTTTATTCGCAAACGAAATGTCTGAACAACGGCGACAATTTTATTTCGATTCAAATTTATTCCTAACGCTCGATTTATTGTGGGCAAAAGAAGGATTGCGCTGCCCGCTCGTTGCCCGCTCCCTCGCCGCTGCCCGCTCGTTGCCCGCTGCCGCGCCGCTGTTTTCGAGAACCGGTCTATTTGATTTTACGCATAAGATCCTGCCGCTCCCGCGCCGCCGCCGCCGCCGCCCCGCTGCCCGCTAAGTTCGAGGCTGAGGCCTAATACATTCGTGGGTGGGATGTGCCCGCGCTATACTGACCAGGGTGCGGTCGGCGCCGGCGCCGATGACGAGCGGGCCGCCCGAGTCGCCGGCGCACACGCTCATGCCGCCGGCGCTGCTGGTGCACAGCACGCCGTTGCCGATCATCACCGTCGCCCACGTCAGCCGACAGTTGGCGTTGGTCATCACGTGCAGCATCACCTGCCTTTTGTCACTATTCTCCACCGACATTACTTCTGAAAGTTTTCAAAGTATTTGCTCTAAATAAAAATCCGATCATCATTGAACTTACTGTTAATGAAATATTTGAAACTAATTAGTGAAGTTGATACAAATAGTTAATCGAAGATTTAGGAATTTTATCATTCACTGAACACTATGAGCATTAAGGAAGTTTAATTCGCAATAAGTTGAAAGTATAATTATTATCCGTACGAAAATAAACAAGTAAGAATTATTATTATCCGCACGAACTAACCGTTAGAGCTGCGGCCGTATCCGACGGCTGTCGCCCACGTGTCCGCGTACGTCAGGGAGCCGCTGGCCGGCTGGATGGGCTGGATGTATGCTGAAAAAATTACGCGGGATTAAGTTTACAAATGGTTACTGCAACAGTTTTGGTCAAATTCAAATTCAAATTCAAATTCAAATTATTTATTTGCAATAAATAGGGTTTACAAAAAGCAGACAAGTTTGATTTTAAATGACTAACCTGTGTATTCGACGTAAGGGTGAGTGATGATGGCGATGTCGTTGGCATATGTGACGGGGTTGAAGCTGGCGTGGATCTCCACGTCGGAGGTGCTGACGCGCGTGCCGCCGACGAACAAGCGCTCGGAGCCGTACACCACGGTGAACAGCCGCGCCTGCGAGCGCCCGTCCCACCAGCAGTGCGCCGCCGTCAGCGCCTTGCGCGGCCGCAGCAGCGACGCGCCGCAGATGGACGTGCGCCCGTCCACGAGCGTGATGATGAGCCCGCCCTGTGGGGCATTTTTACACTCACAGATACGTTGCTCATACGATTTAAATCAACTCATATTTTGACGATTTCAAGATAGATACCCAATTAGTGGACCTTATCTTTGTGCGATAAAGATTACTTATAAACATGTACTAGATTAAATATAGCAAGTATGTCACGATTTTTGAATATGAAAGATTGAGGAGTTACCAGGTAGGGGTGTGCTCCAGCATTGACTGGAACCCCGCCGATGATGCGGCCGCTGGCGAGCGCCAGCTCGTGCTGGCGGACGCGCGCGGCGAGCGGCACGCCGGCCGCTTCGTGGTAGCCCTGCAGCGGCTGCGGCGCGCTCGCCGTCGCTCCCGCCGTCGCCGCCACCATCGCCGCCGCCGCCATCGCGCATACCATCAACAACAAGGACGACTTCATTCTCGAAATAGCAACCAACAAGAGATACCAAATATTTACTCATCTGTTTATTTATATGAAAATAAGGTGAATACCCGCGCTTATCTATAAAGGAAAATTGATTGTATTGATTTTATTAAAATGATAATTATATTATCGTAAATAATTGTTTTATCTTTCTATTAAAGATCTAACAGAATGATTGTTTAGAAAGCTTAGTTCGTGATTGTGGTGTCCTAGGTAGGATCTCAAATGTAGCTGTAAGGTCAGTCGGTCCAGATAATTTAAGACGCAAGACTTGCGTCAGACTCCTAATATTATATAAAATGAAATCTCTTGAAATTGAAATTTTCTTTTCAGTTCAGACCTTCATCAGGCAGCCGTCTGTCCGGACTCTGGAAGTACAGCGGTAAACTCATGAGAGTACCTGATTATTTGCGGTTCATGTAAGCAAAACAGTGTGTCTGTGATTGCAGACAGTATGTAGGTACATTACTTTGAAAAACTATAAGTAGGTATTCAAAGAGGTTAAAGTCTACATAAAAACAAAGCCAGATTATTAATTATAATAAAAAAATTAAGACTGGCATTTATTTATTTATTTATTTATTTAATGAAAGAAACATACAGCTTTTATATTACTTAAAGGTACAGGAAAAAGTTTAGTTTATTCATAAGCCAAAAAAGTTTCCAATGTTAATTTGTCAATAGCGAAGACATATTATAAAAAGTTTCGTAGTAATTTAACTAGGTAATTTCGTTCATCAGAAACAAGATAATCCCACTTAAACGTGGTCAACCTTCTTAACATGTGAAGTAAAAACACGCAGAGAACAATTGAATATATCAATGTGGCTGTATCGAACATTATGTGTGTTGCAAGCACGAACAAGAAATCTATTCTTCTTTCATTCATTCTCAACAGACATACGACAGACGACTCCAACTCTGCGAAGATATTAGCGACTTCGAGTAAAAATAATATAATTTAGCCAAAAATAATAACAATCATTTATTCGGTGGTAATCAATATAATGTGTATATTATTTTAATGAGTAGGTAATGTACTGTACAAACCTACTATGAAGAAAATCTTGCGACAAGCTTTAATTTACATACATTTATTTATTGTTAAACTTTTTGATTCATTCGACTCCCTCCAACCGTCGTGAAAGAAAGAAAGAGCGTCTGAAATGTATACGGTGACGCACATTGATGATTTGCATGACCGCCTAAAGATTCACTTCACTTACTATGTGCCCTGTCCCATTGCCACTTCAGCTTGCTAATCCGTCGGGTTATGTCAAACAATAACCTTGTAATAACAATATTTTTTAAATTCAAACTTAATTTCACGCGGGTGAAGCCGCGGGCAAAAGCTAGTAAAAATATTACGTTGGTATATTTGGTGACATAAAGCAATCTGGATCCCATTCAAGGACGCAGCGACCACGACCTCAATTCTAACTATCAAGATATAAATATCTGCAAGCTATGCTAAGGGCCAGATCAACGTCCTTTATTTAATGATATGATCAATCATTTATTAATTGGTATAGATACAATATTTCCGGATAAGATAATAGCGGGTATTCACCGTGCATTCATATAAATAAACTTTTCTGTTTGGAAGAGTTATCTGTAGCTGTTGACCATGGCCGCACTGAAGTCGTTCCTGCTGCTGACGGCGTGCGCGGCGGCGCTGGCGGGGCGCGCGCCCCAGGCCTACTACCACGAGGCCGAGGGCATCCCGGCCATGGCGCGCATCCACGCGCAGGAGCAAGCTCTGAGAGACAGCCGCATTTCTCTGGGGATCCAAGTCCCTAGAGGAACACACCCCTACATGGTGAGTCCCATGTGTGAATCCGACGTAGCCAGCGAGGGTTGAGGGATATATCTTAGACGCTCAGTTGAGACAGGTACCTACCTCGCGAAGTAGTCCTCACAAACAGTATGTGGCAGGCCGGGCTCGTGATCCACCTGGTGGACGGGCGCACGTCGATGTGCGGCGCGGCCATGCTGAGCCACACGCGCGCGGCTACGGCGGCGCACTGCTGGTGGGACGGCCGCGCGCAGGCGCGCCACTTCACCGTCGTGTACGGCGCCGACAGCCTCACCGTGGGCGGGCTGCGCCTGCTCACCAGCGACGTCGAGATGCACGCCAGCTTCAACCCTCTCACCTACGCCAACGACATTGCCATCATCACTCACCCTTACGTCGAATACAATGGTCAGCAAATGGGACTACATTTTGTATATGTGTACATTATTATTTTGATTTATACTGTATACTTTTCCTAGATACTGTCAGTTTTTGCCTGTTTTTACAGACTATATCAATCGGATCTTAGTTCCCACCGGCACGCTACAGTACGTCGACACTTGGGCGGTAGCCGTCGGCTTCGGACGCACCACCAACGGTATGTGATTATGTGACACACTACACTATACTACAATACCTACACTACACTATACTACAATACCTACACTACACTACAGCAACTTATTCACACGGAGACCCTTGTAACATAATTTATCTCCGTATCCCTAATCCAATTTATTTTAATGCGTTTAGATGTGTATACTTGCATTTAGATGTATAGAAAATATTATTTTGATTTCTTACATTTCTGAAACTACCAGTCGCATTCACATGTTAATATTACAGATCCGACCATCGCTCAGAGCTTCGACAAGAGACAGGTGATGCTGCAGGTGATCGCGAACCTGACGTGCCGCAACGTGTGGGCGGCGTCGCTGGTGGGCAACGGCGTGCTGTGCACCAGCAGCGCCGGCGGCATGAGCGTGTGCGCCGGCGACTCGGGCGGCCCGCTCGTCATCGGCGCCGGCGCCGACCGCACCCTGGTCAGTAACTCAGGAACGTGAACGAGCCACTACAATGGCTTTTTTTATGCATAACAAGGCAGGTATCTGACCACAATCACACCTGGTGTTAAGTGGGATGCAGTCTGGGATGGTATGGCCCTGATCTTTTTTACGTTTGAAAAAGCTTTTCGCAATACATGCCGCTGTTCAGTCAACTCCGCTAATCAGAAAAGTGCCAAGCGCTGCCCTCGAAAGGACTGCCACTGCCTACCCTGCCTGCCTCTGTGCATTTCAGACGTGGTTAACATTGATTGTTATTGTGTCAGATCGGCATCGCGTCGTTCGGCACGGACGCGGCGTGCGGGCTGGGCTTCCCCGCCGGCTTCACGCGCGTCACCTCCTACTCCGCCTGGATCAACGCTAGAATCTAATCTTCTACGAGTACTTCTACGATTTTGCTTTAGCTCTATAAACGATACACTCTTTTTAAATCTTACATGTGATACAATTTAAGTGTAAGTTTAAAAATTTTGTTAAAATATTTTTGTGTGGAGGTAGTTACCGTTAGGTATCCGAATAAATAATAGGTATCTTGTGTACTATGTACACACGCTATGTGTTGTATTATTTTTTAAGGCTGTACCTAATCAATAGTTGTTATTAAAGTTTGTCTGATAAATCAATCTTTCACTATATGTTTTCCGAATAAAATAAAACAAATCTTCACCACAGAATAACTCAAAAGTAACAAATCTACATAATGTTTTTACAGTAAACGTAAAATAATGTCTCCATTCTGAAACGTCAAGGCGAAGTGACAAAAATCAAAAACTAAAACAACCCAGTGTTGATAGTATCGCCGTCCTGTAAATGTCATAATCCCTGTTTATCGAACGTGGCAAAAATCAGAACTAATAATCCAGGATAGATAGTAGCATCCTGACAATAACATAGCTGGGTTGATTCAAGAAATCTTTATTTCTAAATTATGCCGCCAACATTCGTAAAACTTAATTCGTTCTCTCAGCCAATAACAACGCCCATTCCTACTGGCAGATTGGTGGGAATCAATCCTGATTGGCTGACACTTTTAGTGTGATGGCCGTCCTCGCCGCGAGATGCAACTTTCGAATTGTTGTTGCAAATCCTATAATATTTTGCATATTTTGACTATATTTCCGTCTGAGAAGTGTTGCGTTGTGGGTGAACTATCTCCATGCTCCATCGTGTGTGTCTTGGTGCGAACAATTCCAGCTGGGATCCGACTTGCACGTAAAGACCGCGTGGCTGACTTTAAACGGAAAATATCTGGTGAGTGTAGTTATCTTATTGGTGGTGAGTGAGCGAACCGCCATTCGTAATCTTTCCATCTGGGTCTGACCCAAAGTGTGTGCTATCTGACCAAAGTCTGTTCGGGAAGGGCCACTGACTGCACATTTTTACTACCCGTTTTTAACCAACTTCAATAAAGTTAAGTATCTCATAATATTTTTAGATAGATACTTAGGTATGTTCCCCGATTACTCGAAGACGCCTACATCAATTTGGAAAATTGATTTTTGTATGTTGATACATAATTATTATTGATCGTATTTTATTGTACCTACATGAATCGGTTCAATGGTTACTTTAGTATCTTGAAAAGTTATAACTTTCCCTATTATAGTAGCATTTTTGATCGGCCACAATTTTATTGGACAACGGTAGGGTTATTGGTGGGACTTCGTTGAAATAGTTAAATCGCCCACATGGAACTTGACCACTAACGTTACTATATGATGATCTATGCCGATCTGGTTATCAACAGTGGGCCTTTATGCTTTTTTGCTACTGTTGGCTGAACAACGTTGGTATAACTGCAGTAAATAAAAGTTGTCCCAACAGAAATTTGAGACAACTAACCAACGGTAGGAATATTGTTGAAATATGGTGATGATGAAATACTGGCCCTTTATGAAATGTTAATAGTTTGTAGGCATAGAAGTATTTTTTGTATCAATGATAGAATCTTATTTCTATTCATGTTATTTAATTTTATGGGCTATAATTTACACTTTTATGGGCTATGCCTGAAATAAATACCTTTTATTTTATTTATTTACCTATTTATTTAATTTTAATAATTTATTATTATGGGAGTGAATAAAATCAAACTATTAACGATTCGCTCCACAAAGACGACTGGAAACTATTATTAAAATTGAGGCCCAGTGACAAACGAGCACCGCATGTTATAGTCATGGCCTCTGTGTTCATAGGCATCATACATTTTTCCACACAACTTGAAACCTGACACGCCGGGCAGTGCCAGTGGCGCGCGGTGGGGGATCCGGGGTGGGGGAAGTTTCATTAAAATCGGTTCAATAAATTTAACGTGACAGACAACCAACATGACGATAGCATTCATACAAACCTTCTTATCAATAATAATATTAGTAGGTTATGTTATTAATTTTAGTGTTATTATAAAAAAATATTTTATGTTTTTGTTTAAATAAAGTATTTTGGATATTAAAGAAAAAGCAAAATAATGAGCTGATACTTAAAAAGCTACTTGAAGACCCAAACTTTAAATCAACAATAGAAAAAAAGGTTGTTATTTTGAGTATATTTTATCACATTGACACAATTTAACACGGAAGCTGACGTGGGTTCAGTTGGGTTTCTTCAAGTTAGGTTCTTTTCAGNCGCATGTCTCCTCAAGAAGAGGACAGTTTACTTGGTGTGGGACGTCTGCCGCGTAGAGGACTACGTGAGCGTGACGTGCTGCACCAAGTGCCAGCTTTATGGGCACCCGGAGCGGTACTGCCGGTCCGCTGAAGCGTACTGCGGCAAGTGCTGCAGCACGGAACACCGATCCGCCGAATGCACTGTGGAGACTCCACGTTGCGCTACCTGCACCCGTTTCAAGAAGCCGGGTGCAGAGGGACACACCACCGCATCTCCGCAGTGCCCAGCGCGTGTCTTCGCCGAGAGCCGCATGGTTGCCGCCACCAACTATAGCGTTCGCTAGCGGGATTCTTCGGGTAGGGCAGATTAACCTGGCGGGCGCGGCGCTTGCCACGGAGGAGCTGCCGGCGCTGGCGCGCGAGCTGGGACTCGACATCGTTCTAACCCAAGAACAATACTCGAGGTCCCAGTTCATCATCCAGACCGGCCCCACCTCCCGTGCGGGCGTCTTCGTCTGCCGGCCGGACCTAACCGTCGCTGCGCTTCACCACCTGTCCACGGTCGATTGCTTCGTCGTGCATGTGCGGGAGGTCGATGCCTATCTGGTATCGGCCTACTTCAAGTACGGCGACAGCATCGACCCGCACCTTGAACACATGGAGATCGTCATGGAGGCCCTGCGCGGTAAGAACGTGATCGTCGGCGTGGACAGTAACGCCCACTCCGTGCTTTGGCACTGTGCTGAGGAGCANTCGAAGAGCTGCTGCAGATGGCATGCCAGAGGGCCGTCGACTCGGCGGCTAAACTCCTCGACGCCAGATTGGGGGATCTGGAGAGCCGTCTGCCGCCCCAGAAGACCCTCCGCCCCCCGCTCGCGGCCGATAGAAAGACTCCCCCGGCCCCTACGGAGGGCCCAACCCCAGCGCCAAGGCCAGCCCCCGGGCCAAGGAAGACACGCCCGACAAGGCCGCAACCCCCATCCCAGCCGGAACCAGTAGCTTCCAGCCAAGAGGTCCAGACGGCGCCCTCATCGGCTCCTCCAGCCGAAACATGGGCCACCGTGACACGGAAGGGGAAGAAGAAGAAACCCAAGACTGCCGCCGCTTCCCAACCGGTCCCTGCGCCCAGGACGGCTTCAACGGCGCCGAAACCGAAGCCCAAGCGGGTGAAACTGACCCCTCCCCGCAGCGCGGCCATCGTGGTGACGCTGCAGCCAGAGGCGGCAAAGAGGGGGTCTACCTACAAGGAGGTGCTCACCAAGGCCAAGGCTGCAGTGGACCTGTCCGAGCTGGGTATCCCCAGCATAAAGGTCACTGACTCGGCGACCGGAGCTCGTCTTATCGAGGTTCCTGGCGCTGAGTCCAGAGAAAAGGCCGACAAGCTGGCGGACAAACTGAAGGCGGTTCTCGGTGGCGACGTGACTGTCACCAGACCTGAGAAGCGCGCGGGCGTGCGCATCTCTGGCCTGGACGAGTCCGTCACCAGGGAGGAGGTCGCCGAAGCAGTGGCCAACAAGACGGGTTGCTCTCTGGAAGCTGTCAGAGTGGGGGAGATCCGGCGCAGCTCCCGTGGAGAGGGTATAGCCACACTCAGCTGCCCGGTTGTTGCGGCCAAGGCACTGTCGGAGGCCGGCCGCTTCCTGATTGGGTGGACCTCGGCCCGTGTCCAAATCTTGGAGGCCCGACCCATGCGCTGTTTTAAGTGCATGGGGCTTGGACACACCCGACAGCTGTGCCCTTCTTCGGCTGACCGCAGTGGCCTGTGCTTCCGGTGTGGTAATCCGGGGCACAAGGCCGCCGAATGTTCGGCAAAGGACGCGCGCTGCGCTGTTTGCGCTGAAGCCGGCCGCGATGCCAGCCATCACATGGGGGGTAGGAATTGCAACCCCCCGCAAACAAGAGGGAAGACAGCCGCAGGGGCTCTGGTCCCCCTGGTAGAGGAGCACCATGAGCAGTGCGAGGAGGCAGACATGCTCGATGGGTAGTCGCCAAATCTGCCTCCTCCAGGGGAACCTTAACCACGCTGCTGGGGCGCAGGATCTCTTTCTGCAATCCCTAGCAGCGTGGAACATTGACGTTGCGGTTGCCGCAGAACCCTACTGGGTTTCCCCTCAACCCCATTGGGCAGGAGATTCCGGGGGTCACGTGGCCATCGTCTGCCGCACGGGACCCGCTGCCAAACCCCTCATACCGCGGGAGCGTGGCCCCGGGTTTGTCTCGGCTGTTTGGGGGGAGTACGGAATCGTCGGTGTGTACTTCTCGCCCAACCGACCTCTGTCGGACTTTGAGGCATTCCTGCACACTCTGGGGCCGGTAGTCCAAAGGCTTGCGCCGCACCAGGTTGTCCTTATGGGCGACCTGAACGCCAAATCGCAGGCTTGGGGCGGGAACACCACCGACGTCCGAGGCAGGGCCCTCGAGGACTGGGCGACGGAGGTCGGGCTGTCGGTCCTTAATACCGGGACAGATTACACGTGCGTGCGGCCGCAGGGCAACTCAAGGGTGGATGTTTCTTTCGCTACCCCTGCGACGGCACGCCGTGTAGTCAACTGGCGGGTAATGGAGGAGGAGACTCTCTCGGACCACTTATATATCCGATTTGAAATCTCCCCCTCCTCGAGCCCCAACGCTCCCCGTCGATCCGATAGCTCGGCCTATCCTAGGTGGGCCATCACCAGGCTGGATAGAGAAAAAGCCGAGGAAGCCGCTATTGTCCAGGCCTGGTGCTCGAAAAGCAGAGCCCCCCCCCCGGATGCAGACACCGGTGCCGCCCAACTTCGCGCAGCGCTGGTGGCAGTCTGCGACGCGGCTATGCCGAGAGTCCGCTGTGTGCCGAACCGACAGCAAGTCTACTGGTGGACCCAAGAGATAGCGGATCTCCGGACCACCAGCAATACAGCGAGGAGGGCGTACACTCGCCACCGCCGCCGCGCAACCCGCAACCCGGAGGAAGAAGGCCGACTCTACGATGCCTTCAAGGAGTCCAGAAGAGTCCTTCGGATCGCCATCTTGGAGGCCAAGGCGGAGGCTCATAACTCCATGCTGGAGGAGCTTGACGCGGATCCGTGGGGGCGCCCATACCGTGCTGCGCGCAACAAACTTCGCAGCCAAACAGCGCCCGTCACGGAAACCATGGAGCCGGCCCTTCTCCGACAGGTGATTGCGAACCTGTTCCCCGAGCAAGGGAACTCATCTGCCCCAGACCTCCCGGGGCACAGGTTTAGTCGACTGGAGCCTCCGGTGCAACCTGTGTCAGAGGTGGAAGTGGGTGCCGCGCTGGACCGGCTCCATGGTAAAAGGAGGGCCCCGGGCCCCGACGGGATCCCGGGCAAAGTTCTTCGCCTGGCCATGCGGGTGGAGGAGAATGAGGGTCAGCTTCGGNTGGATAGGGAAAAAGCCGAGGAAGCCGCTATTGTCCAGGCCTGGTGCTCGAAAGGCAGAGCCCCCCCCCCCGGATGCAGACACCGGTGCCGCCCAACTTCGCGCAGCGCTGGTGGCAGTCTGCGACGCGGCTATGCCGAGAGTCCGCTGTGTGCCGAACCGACAGCAAGTTTACTGGTGGACCCAAGAGATAGCGGATCTCCGGACCACCAGCAATGCAGCGAGGAGGGCGTACACTCGCCACCGCCGCCGCGCAACCCGCAACCCGGAGGAAGAAGGCCGACTCTACGACGCCTTCAAGGAGTCCAGAAGAGTCCTCCGGATCGCCATCTTGGAGGCCAAGGCGGAGGCTCATAACTCCATGTTGGAGGAGCTTGACGCGGATCCGTGGGGGCGCCCATACCGAGCTGCGCGCAACAAACTTCGCAGCCAAACAGCGCCCGTCACGGAAACCATGGAGCCGGCCCTTCTCCGACAGGTGATTGGGAACCTGTTCCCCGAGCAAGGGAACTCACCTGCCCCAGACCTTCCGGAGCACAGGGTTAGTCGACCGGAGCCTCCGTTTCAACCTGTGTCGGAGGTGGAAGTGGGTGCCGCGCTGGACCGGCTCCATGGTAAAAGGAGGGCTCCGGGCCCCGACGGGATCCCCGGCAAAGTCCTTCGCCTGACCATGCGGGTGGAGGAGAATGAGGGCCAGCTTCGGGAACTGTTCGACATAAGCTTTAGAACCGGAAAGTTCCCGAAGCCTTGGAAAGAGGGCCGCCTGTGCCTGCTGCAACCTCCTGAGACCCCCGGTGTCACTCGTGACACTTGAGTATATTTTTTTTTTACAGCGCCATTCATTGGTATTTATGAAAATTAATAAAAGTATGTGAAACGTTGGAATATGTCACATATCCAAAAAATTGCTATGCCTCGCACGAAAGGGTTTTTGATTTTGTAAACATTAATTGAAATTTTGAATTCGCGTGACCTCCGACATGACACATTCCAAGAAAAGAAAATATTATTTAAAACAAGTTTTTTGGTATTGTTTTGTGTTTTCTGTATGCTACAGTAATATATCTCTCAGATTGTGCGATAAAACGATTAAAATGTTTCTATTGTAATAAGTATTTTCGTCAATTAATTCGAGTGTCACTGGTGACACTTCGGGCACTCGTGACTTGAAATATGGTCCTTTTTAGGATTGTCTGATGGTAACGTCATGTGAATGTTATGCAACTTAGATGAGACAGATGATGAAAAAATTGATGCTCCATCCTCAGATCAGACCCTGGATATCATCCAAGACCAGAGTACTTGTCAATACCAATCAAATGAGTCAAAACTCGACAGAGTTACATCGTTTAGTCACAAAGTTTCTATGGCTACCTTCCGTCTCCATCATCAGATCAGCTCCATGACCTCATTATATTGAAGTTTCATCTAAGTTACATGTCTATGCAAAATTTCAGCTCAATCGGTTGGCAGGAAGTAGCTCTAATTCAGCTTCCAAGATTTTACTCAAACATACATTCACACATTTGTTGCAAGTTAAATAAAGTTTGTAATAACAAGTTCAATAAAAGCTGTTAAAAAGTAAATTTTATATGATTCTAAACTAAAAACACCTATTTTACCATACCTAAAGTAATTAAAATATTAATTAATTCAAGCCCGTTTTAATGTCTTTGAAACCCGTAGTGTCACTGGTGACACCCCCCATTTTGGTGTATGTAGGGGGGCTAGATTTTTTTTCGCATTTTTTGTTAGTTGTACACATGAAACTTAGCCTGCCTTCCAAAATTCAAGACAATCCGACAATTTTTAGGGGTCTGGGTCTCAGGAGGATAAGGAGGGTCGCCCAGCCGACTCCCCGTCCGCCTACAGACCCATCGTGTTGCTTGATGAGGCGGGGAAGGTACTCGAAAGGGTCCTGGTTTCCCGCCTCACCAGGCACCTCGAGGACGTTGGCCCAAACCTCTCAGACCGACAGTTTGGCTTCAGGGCGGGACGCTCTACTCTCGATGCCTTGTCCGCCTTGAAGTCAACAACGGAGGAGGCCGTGTCCCGCGGAGAGAGGGCAGTGGCGGTGTCTTTGGACATCGCCAACGCCTTTAATAGCCTGCCCTTTGATGTGATAGTGTCGGCACTCCACCACCACGGAGTGCCGGCCTATCTCATCAGGCTGCTGGCGGACTATCTGCGGGACCGGGAGGTGTCTTTCGTGGACGGGAGCGGCGAACTTGTTCGGCATGCGATCTCCTGCGGAGTCCCCCAGGGATCGGCCCTCGGGCCGACTCTCTGGAATATCGGCTACGACAGTGTGCTGCGGTGCAGGCTCCTTAGAGGGACGAGCCTGCTCTGCTATGCGGACGATACACTGGTCGTAGCCACAGGAAGGGCTCTGCCGGAGCTGTACTTGCGGGTGGAGGCGGCCACCGAGATGGTTGTGGCCCGCATCAGGGGCTTAGGTCTAAAAGTAGCCCCTCAGAAAACCGAGGCCCTAATGTTCCATGGGCCACGGCGCGGGCCACCCCCGGGTGCCCACCTCACAATCGAGGGCGTCCGGGTGACGATCGGTGCCCAGATGAAATATCTGGGCATCGTGTTGGATGGGCGGTGGACATTCCACTCCCACTTTGAGGGACTGGCCCCAAAGCTGGTGGGAGCGGCAGCGGCCCTGGGTAGGCTGCTGCCTAACGTAAGAGGCCCCAGCGTGAGTTGTCGCAAACTTTACGCTGGGGTTATACGAAGCATGGCCCTATACGGAGCCCCAATCTGGGTCGGCTCCCTCGATCGGGAGAACCGTGCCGCCCTGCGGCGCCCGCAACGAACCATAGCGTTGCGGGCCATTAGAGGTTACCGCACCGTTTCACACGGTGCGGCTTGTGTGCTGGCCGGACTCCCCCCCTGGGAGCTTGAGGCCGAGGTTCTTGACGCGGTCTATAGGTANTCCGCCTTGAAGTCAACAACGGAGGAGGCCGTGTCCCGCGGAGAGAGGGCAGTGGCGGTGTCTTTGGACATCGCCAACGCCTTTAATAGCCTGCCCTTTGATGTGATAGTATCGGCACTCCACCACCACGGAGTGCCGGCCTATCTCATCAGGCTGCTGGCGGACTATCTGCGGGACCGAGAGGTGTCCTTCGTGGACGGGAGCGGCGAACTGGTTCGGCACGCGATCTCCTGCGGAGTCCCTCAGGGATCGGCCCTCGGGCCGACTCTCTGGAATATCGGCTACGACAGTGTGCTGCGGTGCAGGCTCCTCAGAGGGACGAGCCTGCTCTGCTACGCGGACGATACACTGGTCGTAGCCACAGGAAGGGCTCTGCCGGAGCTGTACTTGCGGGTGGAGGCGGCCACCGAGATGATCGTGGCCCGCATCAGGGGCTTAGGCCTAGAAGTGGCCCCTCAGAAAACCGAGGCCCTAATGTTTCATGGGCCACGGCGCGGGCCACCCCCTGGTGCCCACCTCACAATCGAGGGCGTCCGGGTGACGATCGGTGCCCGGATGAAATATCTGGGCATCGTGTTGGATGGGCGGTGGACATTCCACTCCCACTTTGAGGGACTGGCCCCAAAGCTGGTGGGAGCGGCAGCGGCCCTGGGTAGGCTGCTGCCTAACGTAAGAGGCCCCAGCGTGAGTTGTCGCAAACTTTACGCTGGGGTTATACGAAGCATGGCCCTATACGGAGCCCCTATCTGGGTCGGCTCCCTCGACCGGGAGAACCGTGCCGCCCTGCGGCGCCCGCAACGAACCATAGCGTTGCGGGCCATTAGAGGTTACCGCACCGTTTCACACGGTGCGGCTTGTGTGCTGGCCGGACTCCCCCCCTGGGAGCTTGAGGCCGAGGTTCTTGACGCGGTCTATAGGTACCGAACGTCAAGGCGGCAAGCGGGGGAGCGTCCGGCCTTTGAAGAGGTGGAGCGCGTCCGTGATCTTGCTCGGGAGGAGCTTCTGCGGCGCTGGGAGCTGGAGCTGGTGGGTCCCCGCTATGGCGTAAGAACCATAGAGGCGATCCGCCCAGTCCTGGATCAGTGGGTTCATCGGAGGCACGGCTCCCTTACTTATCGCCTGGTGCAGGTGCTGACCGGACACGGATGTTTCGGTTGGTACCTGCATCTGATAGGTAGGGAGCCCAGCCCCGTATGTCACGAGTGCGGCGCTGCGGAGGACACGGCCCAGCACACCCTTGAGGCGTGCCCGGCTTGGGTCCCGCAGCGCCGCATTCTGACTGCGATGATCGGTCCGGACCTCGCGCTCCCCAGCGTCGTAGTTGCGATGCTCCTGGGCGAGAGCGCGTGGGACGCCATGGTCTCCTTCTGCGAAGAGGTGATGACGCAGAAGGAGACCGCGGAACGGGCTAGGGAAGAGGATCCCGAAGCCCACGCGCTCCGGCGCAGACGGCCGGGAGGAAGAAGGAGGAGATTCGCTCGCCTCCTTCCGCCTCCCTAGGTGAGACCAGTGGGTGTTAGGCCGGGGGGCCCATCACCCACATTGCACGGTCTCACCCTGTCTGGGGGGGTCTACCAGTGTACCGGTAGACCCCCTCTTTAGCGCGGAGGCCCGGCAAGGCTGGGCGATGCGTTGGCACGGCGTGGTGGAATCGATAAGCGCCCCATGTCGTGCCAATAAAACGCAGAGGGTGCACCGCAGGTTTTTAGTGGGTATACTTGTCGGGTGGCAGCCGCTATTGCTGCCATCCGACAAGGGAGTCCCACATAACCCGCCGCTTCCCCCGAGGCGGCGGGTATACGCAAAGTATTTTCCTGCGCAAAAAAAAAAAAAAAGGTTAGGTTAGGTTAGGTTAAGTTAGGTTAGGTTGGGGTGCGGTGGTGAGGGACCTCCCCGTGGTGCACCCCGGGCAACGGCCGCGTGTTCTGTCACGCGGGCGGCTGACTTCTCACCGGCGCGGCAGGTTGCGTCAACTCGGCGGACCTGTCGGGCAACCCGTAACCCCCCAACGGAGGGGGGCCGGGGGCCCCGGCTACGGAAGTCGGGGTCAAGACAAGGAAAAGTCTATAAAACCCTCAAATGCCAAGGTCTGGGGGGGGCCGAGGAGCAGTGTCGGGTGTTAACAGCTCGACACGGTCGGTGGAGTATCATCGGCCGTTACCCCTCCCGGGAGTAAGGTGGGGCAGCTGCGCCCGCAAGCAGTGGAAAAAATGAATAGTGGTAAAACGGTAAAAACTACCCGGGCGGGTCCCAGCCATGCTGGGGAATCCCGTGGCCGCTCACAAGGCGGTCGGCCCTGTGTATACGGGGGGGCCAACACTATTCCGCGGTCTCGGCCGCGTCACGACGACTCAAGCAACCACAATACGGACTCGAACTCGCACAACGGAGCCCCTCAGAAAACCGAGGCCCTAATGTTTCATGGGCCACGGCGCGGGCCACCCCCTGGTGCCCACCTCACAATCGAGGGCGTCCGGGTGACGATCGGTGCCCAGATGAAATATCTGGGCATCGTGTTGGATGGGCGGTGGACATTCCACTCCCACTTTGAGGGACTGGCTCCTAAACTGGTGGGAGCGGCAGCGGCCCTAGGTAGGCTGCTGCCTAACGTAAGGGGCCCCAGCGTAAGTTGTCGCAAACTTTACGCTGGGGTTATACGAAGCATGGCCCTATATGGAGCCCCAATCTGGGTCGGTTCCCTCGATCGGGAGAACCGTGCCGCCCTGCGGCGCCCGCAACGAACCATAGCGTTGCGGGCTATTAGAGGCTACCGCACCGTTTCACACGGTGCAGCTTGTGTGCTGGCCGGACTCCCCCCCTGGGAGCTTGAGGCCGAGGTTCTTGACGCGGTCTATAGGTACCGAACGTCAAGGCGGCAAGCGGGGGAGCGTCCGGCCTTCGAAGAGGTGGAGCGCGTCCGTGATCTTGCTCGGGAGGAGCTTCTGCGGCGCTGGGAGCTGGAGCTGGTGGGTCCCCGCTATGGCGTAAGAACCATAGAGGCGATCCGCCCAGTCCTGGATCAGTGGGTTCATCGGAGGCACGGCTCCCTTACTTATCGCCTGGTGCAGGTGCTGACCGGACACGGATGNGGGTACATTTTCAACATCTATAAAAGCGAAAGGTCAGTTATTGACTGACTCACTCAACACGAAATCTGAGAAACTAAGTGCTAGGAGTCTCAAATTTTACATGGGGGTTCCTTTTAGAACTTAGGTGCTCACTTGGTGAGGTGAGGTGAGGTGAAACTCCACTCTTAAAGGGGTAAAATGGGATCCACGCGTACGAAGTCGCGGGCGGCTGCTACTACGTAGATATTGTTATTTTTTATTTGCATTGTATTAAAATGTAGAGACAGAAACTTTATCAAACAGTGAAAAATCGCCAACAATCCAAACAACCCGGAGCTAAAACAAAACCGGAATAGTTGTTGTCAACTTTTCCTATCAGGAACAGGCCGTTTGCAGTCGAGCTCCCGCGGGATAAGCGATTTAATACCAACTTTGTTTAATGGACAAATAGGAAAGCTTTGCATTTCATTGTTCAACTGCCACTTTATGTTCACATTATTGTGATAATAGTTTAATAGATCTGTTCATCTGTTTGCATTCAAGTTGTTTACTTTTAACTTATTATTTCTGTGAGACATTGCTTCCCAATGTACCTACTTAAGACTCAAGATTCAAGACCTACTTATAAATAGACCGTACCGGTCAACGATCCCAAGACAGTTATGTAAACAGTCCATTGATATCCAATTTTATTTATAAATCAAATCCAATTTCTGATTTTCATTCATTTCTGAAGATCATTTCTTTATTGGTGTCTAAATTAACGAGTCTTCCGGTGACTTGACCCACTTTTAGCTTGGTCCACAGACCAAATCGTTGGAATTTTTTATTTTTTTCATTCGGCATCTGGGTCCACCGTCAATGTGCATAAAATATCTATCCCACTTTAAAATATTTATAGCCTTGCAATTTCTTTAGTACACTCCACCACTGAGCGAGCAAGACGATATAGAAGCTGTTCACTAAACTGAATCAATAGCTCCAAATAGCTTGTTTTCTTCCTGTGTTATGGGATGTTTACGGCTCTTATACAAAAGTGAAAAGTTCGAGGTTCGATTCATTGTTCGGAAGTTGACTGCTGTTCAATAGGGGCCACTAGTGTCATACTGGAGAGATGCAAAGATGGCTCACTCATTTGTGTTGTTTTATTAAAAATCTTGCAAATTACATTTTTAAAGTCCTAAATAACAGCCTATATGTATTTACAGAAAATTAGAGAGCATGGATTCTACTTCTTTTCGTGTCGACTACAAACCTACACAGTGTCAGCCCAAAACTCCGCCACAAGAGTGACGTTGGTGGCGCTGTCAGCGAGCAATCAGTGGGTCTAGACAAAGTGCAAATTATAATCGCAAACCAGTCGAAATGTGGTCGAAAAGCCCCTTTTTTGTATGGAGTTTTGACGGATTCGATTTTCGATTCGATCAAAAAGTGCGTTTTGTCTAGGGGGGCTGGGCACGACATCATGTGCTTCATCGACTGGGGAACAAAAAATTGATGATTGTAACGTTTAAACAGTAGAATTATTCAACTACCGATATTTTGAAATGTAGAGATTTTGATTTGTTGAGATATCGGACGTTGCATTGGTGTTAGTATTTTATTTTTGATATGTTGAACAAGAAATCTAGGCAGTTTGTTATTTTATAACTTAAGCTTACTGAACTTACTTCTATTAAGCTAGATCCACGGCGTGCTAGTTCAATTGTCTGGCATCTAGAAATGGGGGCAATCTTTGGGGACGCTTCATATTTTCGTATTAGTCGTACTAGTGCAATGGGTATTGCTTCGATAGCTTTTACAATTCGACCACATTTGGAGCATCTGATAAGATTAATCCTTTTGTTTTCTCCTTGCTGGGACATAAAATATGCTGGTAACAACCTCGAACAATTCAAAAAGATTTAGATTGATAATATGATTTTTTACTTAAAGAAAGACATCTTTGTATTAAAGTAATAAGGTACTTGATACAAATAAGGCCTACGTTCTAATAAGGCCTATACATCAGAAAACACAGATAAACAAATCCAACCGGGATAATACTTCAAGGACACGTACTCATATGCCCTACAACCCGGTAGAGTGCAAGAGCGTCCCGATCCACGATCCCAGCACCAATTGGCACGCATTCTTCTAAGGTGGTGGGTGATTTCGTGCTCTCTTATAAAAATCTGGCGATTTCATCTTAAATTTTCGGTAAAATAACGCTGTTTTAGATTAAGCTATTCTTAGTAATCGTTTCTAAATATTTCTTACTAGCTAATAATTACCTTAATTTGTACTACTGGCTATAGATGCATTATTTGTAAATTTTTAAAGACAACAAGAGCGAAATATCTAATAAGGCCTAGACCTTATTTCAGCATGGTAGGCCATATTGGATACTTATGTCAACACCTGATTACGGACAAATTCATTGATGTCGTCCTGTACGCCTTTACCATCTTCTGAGCAAACCCTCTTTGAACCTCGTTTAGGTGCTTACGAACGCCTATCTTTTCCGCTGCTGGTGACCACACACTTGCCGCATACAAGATTATCGGCTCTATAACCGCTACATATATCGTCCTGATTATCTCCGGCGAGAGCCCCCACTCTACCTTGGCGGCTCTGGCCAGCTGTTTGTAAATGTTGAGAGCCTTCCGACAGACGCCAGCTACATGTGTATTAAACGTGAGCCTGTCGTCTATCGTAAGGCCCAACACTTTTATTTCCCTGGACATGGCAATGTCCCTCCCGCCCATGCGTAGGAGTGGCGTGTCGTACTTCAGCTTCCTCGTTAGAACCATCGCGTTGGTCTTATGCGGAGCAAACTTGAGCTTGTTCTCGACACCCCACTCCCACACATAGGCTAGAGCTTCATTGGCCCGTCTCTGGATTTCCAGAGCTGTCTCGCCGGAGAAAATCAAGACGACATCGTCCGCAAAAGCCTGACAATAATCCCCCCTAGCCTCGAGTCCCTTAAGTAGTGGGTCCAATAAGACATTCCAAAATGTCGGCCCTCCTATAGATCCTTGGACGCACCCTTTGGTTGTTTCGGAGGCGTACTCCGCTCCAGCGTATCTCACCCTCACCCGACGATTGCTGAGATAACTGTCGATGACCCGACGAATGTTCAGTGGACAGTTTGTTTCCGCTAATCGGCATCTTATGGCGGGCCACCATGCGCTGTCGAAGGCTCCCTCTATGTCCAATGACACCATCACCACAATCTTCTTCTGTTGTAGGCCGACCTTGATGTGTGCCATCATGTCATAGAGGGAGTCCTCGGTGCTGCGCTGCGGTGTGAAGCCATATTGCCTTTTGCACAAACTGTCCGCTGTGTGCCATCTTATCCGCCGGATCAACATCTTTTCCCATATCTTCCCAAGGACCGGCAAAAGACCAATCGGCCGGTATGACTTGGGAGTCGCGTAGTCATCTTTGCCGGGCTTGGGCAAAATTACTACCACCGCCTCCTTCCATGCAGTAGGGAAGTGGGAAAATCTGAGGCATTCGTTGACCAGTCCCAGGAATAACTCCGGATTGTGGTTAATCGCCGCTCTACAAATGTCCGCCGTCAGACCGTCAACCCCAGGCGCCTTTTTGGGATTGAAGCTGTTCGCCGCGAAGAGTAGTTCCTCAGCTGTAAATGATGGATCGGATGATCCATCATCTTCTCCACCATTCACTGCCTCGGCTTTCCCTCTGACTTGCCTGTGAACTTCAGTATCCTCACCGACATCATCACTGGGGTAGAAGGTCTCCAGCAGAAACCTCGCGGACTCTCCACCCTCCAGAACTCTTCCGTTTTTGATCAGGGGTACCTCCTCTCGCCTGTTTGTTGTCCGACCTATCACTCTGTATATCCCGTCCCACATACTTTCCCTTTCCTGCTTTCCGCAGAAGCTCTTCCAGCTCTCTGTCTTAGTGGTCCTAACGAGCTGCGCATAATCACCCCTTGCACTGAGGTACTCTTGGATGACCGTCTCCCTTCGAACCTGGGCAGCAGTCGAGATTCGCCGTCTCAATCTCTTCACCTCCGCCTTCTTCTGAGTCAGCTCCTCCGTCCACCAAGGCAATCCTTTTCGTTTCTTGTCCGATACTTTGGGTATGTGTTTGTCACATGCCTCTTCTAACGCTTTTGTATACTTTACTATTTTAGCTTCGAGATCGTTTACACTGTTTACTTTCCTAATTTCTTCTATGTTAACCCCTTCTCTTTCCCAGCTGAATGTTAATTCCTGTCGAAACTCTATCCAGTTAGCCTTCCGTGTGTTATATTTCCTTGTCGTTCTTTTTATGTCTACTCCCTTGGATTTTTCTAGTCTAACATCGAAAAGGATTGCCTTGTGGTCGGATACTGTGAGATCGGCGTCCAGTCGCCAGTTCTCCACCTTCCCCAATAAGTCCCCAGTGCAAGTTGTGACGTCCACACAGCTCGCGAATCTTCTGCCTCCTCTGTGGTAGTCGTATGTGGGTTCGGATCCACAGTTCAAAATGTGTAGGCCGGCTTCGTCCAGAGCGCCTCCGAGTGTCTCTCCTCTCCTGTTCGTTTCCACACTTCCCCACCAGATGTTCCAGGCATTTACGTCACCGCCCAGTATCGTGTTTCTGCCACCTGTCTTCTCCACGATCTTGAGGATTTCAGCAGTGTCCGCCTCCATGTCTCCGTCGCCCTGTAGGTACACTGAAACGACCAGGACTTCCCAAGCAGCTGTCCTGAGTCTGGCAACAGCGATGTTTTCGGTAGTGAGCGTGGGACACATCGTCAGGTCAATGCTTTCGTCGAATAGTACGACTGCCGCCTTGACCGTCCCCCCGCCACTTCCCATGCTTTGCACCACTCTCGTCCCCTGGTAAGTCTTGAGTGCCCTGGTCGCTCCAGTGTAGGGCTCCTGAATCATGGCGAAAGCGATCTTCTGCTTCATCGCCTCCATCATCAGCTCCTCCGNTTAAGCTATTCTTAGTAATCGTTTCTAAATATTTCTTACTAGCTAATAATTACCTTAATTTGTACTACTGGCTATAGATGCATTATTTGTAAATTTTTAAAGACAACAAGAGCGAAATATCTAATAAGGCCTAGACCTTATTTCAGCATGGTAGGCCATATTGGATACTTATGTCAACACCTGATTACGGACAAATTCATTAAACTAAATGAGTCAAAGAGTAACTAAATATTTATTTAATAAGAATGTTACAAACAGCACAGAAAATAAAAAGAAAACAGAGTAAAAAAAAATACTGAACCTGTAAAAAAAAGAAACAAAATACAAAACCAATAAAAAATAAGAAAAAAAAGTCGTATGAAAAAAAAGGATTAAAGCTGATATTATCATGCCTTTCTCGAAGACAATGTAGCAGATATGCTACCATAAAGGACTGCTTTTGGTGGTATCTTATAGATTGTGTAGGAGTTCGTAAAGATGATTCAGAAGCCTTTTTATGCCCTGGTTCTAACAAAAATTGAGATCTCATTTTGTTTCCAAAAAATCAAGACTAAATGATGTTCCTAAACTGATTTATTTAAAAGGTTTTATGTGTAGGCCTTATTCGAACACGGTGTTTTAATAAGCCCTATACAAAAAAATAATATTGTTTGTTTTTGATATTTTTTTTGATAATTTAAGTAAGGAATCATTACTTTGTTACTATAAATATTTAATTTTATCTATAATTTATGTATTATTCTTAATAAGTGGAATTTAAGTTTATCTAGAAATATACAGTATATTTCTGTTTACTTGGTATGTAAAATTTTGATAACGCAAACAAATCGACGTGTTTAATGTTATAAGACCGCATTTTGTTTAATACAACCTCAATTTTAAGGTCTACAGGCATTTGAATCATATAGGCCTTATTCCGTGTAGGTGATTTAATAAAGCCAAAATCAGTGGTTTCGTAAATTGCTTATTTTGAATAGATTTAGTTAAAAATTGTGTTATTTTTTGTAATATTGCTAAAATTAAAGAAAGGAAGAAGTTAATTAACCTTGTTTTTGTTGACTAGCGTTAATATTTATTGAAATATAAGCATTTAAAGTTAGGTAGGCCTTATTTGTATCAAGTACCTTACCTATATCTTCATAAGATGCTACAGTATTCAGTTTGATGTACCATTCTCCATACATATGACCTCACTCTGTCTTCTGAACGATTCTATCATCATTATCATCATTTCAGCCAAAGGACCACAGCAGAACATGATTTCCAGATTGGCCGGTTGGCAGCAGCCTAAATCTAACGCCTTCCTTTAAAAGAATGATTTCTTATGAATTATCTACTTAGTGACATTCATGTAGGTTCTGTAAACCGGTTGGTGTTAAATACATCCCATCAAAAACAATACTTGTCAAAAAAACCAAGTCTCGCAACTCAGTTGTTCTACGGTAAAAAGTTGTGAGATCCATGTAATACCAAGTCCAGGCCAGGAAATCTTTAACGTTTTACATAAATTATTGACTTGGCCATCGCACTAAATAATTTAATTTACACGTGTTTTCATGCGATGGCCAAGTCAATATATTTATGTAAAACGTTAAAGATTTCCTGGCCTGGACTTGGTATTACATGGATCTCACAACTTTTTACCGTAGAACAACTGAGTTGCGAGACTTGGTTTTTTTGACAAGTATTGTTTTTGATGGGATCTCTTTTCTTTTTGTATTTTGTAGACAGCAGTTATGTATCTAGAAAACTGGACCGAAATTGAAAAATTTTACTCGACTTGGCGGTTGCACTACCGTGCCCCCAAATATTTTAGTTTTTCCTTGATTCATACACCAAACACTACTTATATTCCAAATTTGAAGCTTCTAGGTCTGCTAGAAGTGCCTTAGAGTTTTGATGATCGGTGAGTCAGTGAGTGAGTCAGTGAGTCAGTGAGTCAGTCAGTGAGTGACAAAATTAAGTAACTTTGACCCGTTATAATTCTTAAACTACTGGTTCAAATTGAATGAAATTTTAAATATACCGTGTCTTTACAATGCCTGCATAGCTAATGAAAATTCAGCCTTCTAGTTTTATCCACAACGAAGTTACAGGCGGTCGAAAATGGCCTGAATTGCTTCGAGAAAAGGATGGTACGGCCGTGCCGCTTTTTTGCTCGACTTGGTGGGGGCACTGCCGTGCCCCCAGATTACATGCGAAGATGCAGTTTGCTTATATTATGTGTAAATTGTACGAGTTCACGCAAAAAAGCAGCAAAGAGCTAGTATGTTAAACAAAGAAGCGGTTTGTCAATCGGCAATAAAAACAAAAGGAATTCTCCAGCCACCAACTCGTTCCGATCCCGGAGGGGCGTGAAAATCCCGGATTCCAGGAATCGTCGCCGAATTCAATTAGTAAAAGGTCCTGCGTGGGAAAAGGGTTTTTATAATATTCACTGTTTTAAACAAAAAGCCAGGATGTATCCACAAAGATAGCCCATGTTAATCAATTTTGTTTAGTAATTTTACGATGTTTCAATAAAATAATCGTTTTATAATTAAATAAACGAAAATCTCCAATGAAACATATATTCTAAGGTTCTAGTAAACTGAAATAAAGAAAACGTTTCTAGGTTTATTCACGTCTTTTAGTCTTTATATTTTTACAAGCTCTTAATTAACTAGTTGTTTTAACTTTTTCCATTTTCTACCATCGAGACTGTAATAATTGTAATTATTTGTCTTCTACTCGTATATCTACAAGAAACGACAGTTCACTGTACTTTATATCTAGCTATGCAAATATACCGCTATAGTGTAGTGGTTTTTGTAGGGTTTAGTAAGTAGGTAGACAGTTCGACTCTTATGTTTACTTTTGATTTTAATCAGTTGGTGCAAAAATGTATAGGTATGATTTGATGCCGTTTTTGGGAGAGCACATTAAACCGTGTGCTAGTTCGATTCAGCTGCCTTTGGGGGTTTGTAAAGTCAGATTACCATAGTCAGGTTACAATGCAATAGTGTAGATACAACATAATATCTTACATATGTTAGGCTTACTGATTAAGTTTCAGAGTTCATTTTTGCCCTATTTCATTTTATTTTATTTATATTTGGCTTGTTTTCAAAATAAAGGCATCTTTAAAAGTTGTGCAATAGGTATCATCTAACGCACAGTAAGCTACCAAGGCGTAATCGCTCTCAACACGAGCTCCTAAGTCAAAGGATCAAGAAGGTAAGTCGGACTATGTCTTAAGTTATTGTACTACGACATCCCGTCTTGCTAGCAGCCTCTCCAAAGTATAATAAACCTTAGCAATATGTAATAGAATTGATAATACCTAGCTCGGAATGGTTTGTAAAAGTAGAATTGAGACAGCTGCCGTGGCAGGCTGTTATGAACTCTGCGATGGTTGTGGTAAAGTGGAAAATTGCTTTGGATTGTTTGTGAAAGTGGGAGGAAGAAGGGCTATTGTAAAAGTAAGCCGGCTTATAGGGGGTTAGTAGGCGTTTGCGCATCGTTTTGAAAAGCATTTTGTGTTCTTTACTTGAAGAAGGTATTTTAGAAAACCAATATAACTTAAAAATTTTATTTTACATAGCTTTAGGGGTGGTTTTCCAACTGCCAGCATCGTTGCGAACGTAATGTAAATATCCTCGCCCCATTTTGCTGGAGGGCACCGCTAACTGTTGCCAAGATACAGTCTGCTTGCAAAAGCCGTTTTTAGTGCATTTTTTGTGCCGAGTAAAACGTTTTATTCTGCTTATTATTATAATTTAAGTAAAATATTAAAGTTACCTTTACCGACAGTTTAAACTTTTTTCTCCTAATACTTATTTATAAATTAATTTTAGGGAACCTTTGACCAACAGTTTAAGCCGTTTTGGGTTAATAAAATGTCGATTAGATTAAACAGTTCTTTAAAAAATACAACTTAGTGTAAAATATTCTTGACAAAGATCCAATAAACTTTTGAGATATGCAGAAATTAATTTCACTGATCTCAGATTGGGAAAACCCGGCCTGATGTCGAATTCCACTTCAATCCTAACTTATTTGAATGTTTGGAATAACTGTAATCAATTTTGTAATAGGTTGCATGTTCGGTGAAAAGTTTGTTACAAACTTACAATATAAAACACTGTAACAACTTATCTTTTTTACCTACTGCATCTTTTTTTGTTTATAACAGCTTTATTTAATTAAATACTTAACTTATTTTTTGTTAATAGGCCATTCAACTTGGGCCCTTATTATCTTCATAAATAATAATTTATAAAAGTAATTTTGAACTACAGACGTAAATTTTTCCGTCAGAGGAAAACGCAAATAATGATTGTGTTTTACTTGATTATCATCTACTATTACACAAACAAACAAGCGATAAAAAAGCTTTTGTACTGATAAGGTGATAACGCGCACTTTATCTAACATATAGTTATAGGTAGGTACATAAATGTAAATAGGTACTTATCTTGCAAGTTTTATTTCCCTAAAACGAGTGAATTGTTGAATTGAATTGTTTTGTTTACTGTCTGTCCGGTTAAAATAAATAGAAGTAACTACCGGAAAGCGCAGCGTATGATGTCCACCCACAAGGTGGACCGACGACCTCATAAAGGTAAGCATACCAACCGGTCATTATGGAGATCATTGGAAAAGACCTATGTTCAGCAGTGGGCGTCCTATGACTAAAATGATGACGATGATGATAAACTAACGGTAGTACCGAGGTCTACATTATTGATTCATGATGTCTGTATGACAAATAAGTTTTTTGTGGATCATTGAAGTTGACTTGTATCTGGGAGCACGGGATTGCCTCCGCCAAGACGAGCCAGGCGAAGCGCAACGGAAAATATCCTTACCACAAATTTTTACTAAAGTGTGAGTCTGTTTAGTTAGGGCGTGTAGAGTTAGATGCTTGACTCTACATGAGATCAGTGTGCTTACCATGAGTTTACGTTGGGTGTGCTCGCCAGCGTCTTCGTGAAAAACTACATAATGTATGACATATTGTGCAGCGCCCCTAGCGGCTACTTTCAAGAAAAAAAATGTTATTGAATTATTTTGACGCTAGCGGGCACACCTAACGTAAACTCATGGTAAGCACACTGAAAACTTTTTTACAATGCGAACCATTGTGTTCTCGTCTTGGCAACATTTACATGAAATACTCGTATTTTTGGTGGGATCTGTCATTCGGGTACTTTCGTCAACTCAACACTCGTATTTCTCCTCGAGGTCGAACATTCGCGTACGTCACTGCGCTCGATTAGCATCGCGTCGCCTTCGTATAGAAAATTGAAGGATTTCAATAAGAATTTTAAATGTGTTCCCTTGATCTGCTTCTATTGACGCAACGTTTCTGATGTTTGTTTATAAATGTTGATCAAACTTTCCATTTAGGTTGCAGATGAGTGATGGGTGATAAATAATATTTGAAGTGACTTACTTGGTGTGACCCGTTGCAGGCATCAGCCGTCATCATAATCAGAAGCTTCAATAATTGTATATAACTTCATTACAGCAACACAGAATGTCACAGGCTAGCTTTATTCTATTCCAAAACTTTCACATCTTTATCAAACAACTAAAAAGTTTGTGGTAAGAACAGTACCTACACTAGTAAACCTATCGATTAAAAGTTAACCTAAATGAAGAATCGGATTAATGGTGTCCCAACTATGGTTGTTATAGATATCCGTAACCGTAACCGAAACTATCAGATATCCGAAATAAAAAAATATCCGTAACCGTAACCGATTCAAAAGTTTCGGATAGTTTCGGATAAAGGCGGTGATAGTTTCGGTAATATGTATTTATTACATATCTGGTATTCCCTAGCACCATCTAATGTCTCTGCCTGTTTTACCTTTATCATAGGTGTCGTCATAGTACATAAAGTGGCTATGTGGGTCGCGTAGCATCTTGCTATTTGAGTTTTGCATTTTTAAAATTCTAATATCCGTAACCGAATTTATCCGAAACTTTCGGATAATCCGAAATGATTTCATATCCGTAACCGTAACCGAAACCATATTATATTATTTTCATATCCGTAACCGTATCCATAACCGAAACTTCATATCATTAACATCCCTTTTTTTTTTTTTTTTTTTTTTTTTTTNGCATACCCACTGGTCTATGGGGACGGCCAGTGGGTTATGTGGGACTCTCCCCACCTACCCACTAAAGGCGGGGCCTACCCACTAAAACCCGACGGTTTCCACCAGAGCCCAAAGAAACGGAGCCGCGAGTTATTGTCCTGGTTGGACATTCGTCCGCAGCTCCGCCTCAGGCTAGAGGCTCGCTCACGAGCAAGCCTCTCTGGCTTCGAGGGAACCCCCAGTCCCCTCCTCCAGTTGTTTTTTATAGAGGTTTTCTCCTCGCGGCCCTGGTATAACAGGACCCCCGGCCCGCCGTAGCGGGTTACGGTCTGCTCTATGCCGCTGCTCGGTCAGCTCTGCTGATCAGAGAAGTACCGAGAGCGGCCCTCCAAAGAATGGGCCCGGGCAAACGCCCCGCCAGCCCCCGCCTGTGGGGGTTTTTAAAGATGTCCCCTGCATCGTGGCCCGGGCAAATGCCTCGACGGCCCCCGGCCCACTCAATTGTGGGTTACGGGTTGCCCGACAGACCCGCCGAGTTGACGAGACCTGCCGCGCAGGTGAGAAGTTAGCCGCCCGCGTGAACAGACCACGCGGACGTTGCCCAGGGTGCACCACGAGGAGGTCGCTCACCATCGCACCCCATCATTAACATCCCTGCCGTGTCCCTGCCCAACCCTGAACTTTTGGCCTCTGTAAATATTTTAAAGTTATTCTAGCGCTTAATGAAAAAAGTTTGCTCACCCCTGCTGTAATAAGACTTACACTTTTTTACGACTTCAAGTCTCTTTAGACAGCTTGTGTAGCACCGTCATTGTGAGGCTCACAGACGGGTGATTTAAAAGCTTTACTTGATAACGATAAGGGCGAACACGCGAGATAGTGCTAAATGCCAATCAATACAAACCAACACTGTATGACTAACGTTTGTAGTTGTTTACTCATAGTAGTAATTACTTGAATATTTATGAGCTATTGGTCTAGCTATACGTAAAACTGTACGTGTTAAAACTGTTAACTGCAGTTTTTAGTTGTCGGTTTTAGTCCTTAGCTAGGTACCTTACCATGAGGTTTATTTACTCTTAGGCTGAGTTGCATCTTACTTTAACTTTAACAAACGTCAAAAATCTGTCAAATTCCATACAAAAACACCGGTCGTGTAGCGGTTTAGTTTTTTTATTTAGTTTTTGGGTAAATAAATATTTTAATCGTAGAGGCATAGAGTTGCACCTCAGATTAGGTATAATATTTATTGCTAAATGCGTATGCATTTATTTCCACTATAAATGTGTCAGATTTTATAGTGTTTGCCTTGATGCCGTAGTAGTACGTATTAGGACTTACTAGCGTCACTGGTCAAGGGAATCCCCGACCTGTTGTGCCCAAATTATCAAGTAAGAGTAATATAACTTAAAATATCCTCTGTGAAACAAAATTATTATGTTTTCCTCTTTCATTCCGATAAGTCATTAAATTATTACACTTCCTACTTACTAGAAAAAAAGCATAACATATATTTTACATTATAATAATTATGTATTTACTAATAGTCTTAACTAATTCTAAATAGTCTTATTAATATTAAGGAATATGTTATACCTACCATGTAATGCAAAAGTGCAACAGCTAACGACAAAATAGATCTATAAATAAATAACCCGTGACATGTCAAATCTGTATATTCTTAGTTTTATTCGTTCATTATCCTCAATGGTTTAAGGAAATAATGACTAATAATAGTCAATACTATGCTATGCCACAAAACTGGTACAGTGAAGTCTGAGTAGGCTTGGTCCAAACTGATGATGACTATACATATTGACTTACCCGCGTTTTCTCGCGTGAGATTAAGGTCTGTACGGTTAGTACGAAAATCTTTAGAGTTTGAATCCTTTGCGTATTCGAATCGCCATCAAAAGATTTAGTACGAAAACTACAACAGCGCTCTTGAGAACGTGTCGTAAAGTGAACTTAGTATGAGATGTGGTTGCACGAAACTTATTTTGAGAATCAAAATAGTCACGTTATCGTTTAATTCGAAGATTGAGTATCGAATTTTATCGAATACGCAAACGATTCGAAGACGAAAGTTGTTCATGCTAGATGTACTGTACGGTTAGTACGAAAAACTATCGAGTTTGAATCGTTTGCGTATTCGAATCGCTATCAATAGATTTAGTACGAAAACTACAACAGCGCTCTTGAGAACGTGTCGTAAAGTGATCTTAGCATGAGAAATGGTTGCACGAAACTTTAATTGTCACGTTATCGTTTAATTCGAAGGTTGAGTATCGAATTTTGTCGAATACGCAAACGATTCGAAGACGATAGTTGTTCATGCTAGAGGTACTGTCACAGAAAGTCTTTAAATGTAGAGCATCTAACTAGAGTCTAGACTCTAGCGTAAGCTTGTGTTTAAAAAGTAAGTCTAAGTACTTCCTGGTACATAATTTCTTACTGAAATCATTATTAATTTTATCAATAACAATAACAATTGCAAATCATTTCTAAAATAGCTCTTAAGAGTCCCAGTAGGTACACTTCAATCCCATTTTTACTGGGGGAGAATAAGGTACTGTGAAGAAGTAGCGCAAAAACCTTTATTGTCACAATTGTAGGGCTTTTTTCGAATGTTTCGAATGTATATTAATGCAAGTATAAAACATTAAGCTTACTGCTACTACACACGAGTGTACAATGTGTATAGAATAGGAAAACAGACTGGCATTACTGGCTGCGAACTTTAGTCAACTGTTATCGGCCGAGGCGGTCGCACGTACGACTCGCTCCGCCGAAGCTTCTTTGCAAAACTTTCCGTAGTTTGCATTAAAATCTTAAAAGCATTTTGAAGGTTAAACTCTGTGCTGAAGTTGGTGAATGAGTTCGTAATTGAATTGAGTTGAGTTTAGTTTGTGTGAGATCTGTGTTAGTGAGTTATTTTATATTTATTGGACGCATAAATGACGAATTAATTGGTAAGTATTTTTTTCATGATTTAATTTAATTTTCTTATACAGTTAAGCGGAAATAACACAAAGCTCGATGGTGAATACAATTTATACAATGCCTAAATAATTTGTACAATAATAATAAGATCTCAGTACAGAATTTTCTTTCATGTTAACTTAGCTTTTCAGTAAAGTATTAGGACATAATATTCTTTTGTCTGATTGATACTATTAGGTACTAGTTTAAAAATGTTATTATACTGTAATAACGGCTGAGCCAATTACTATAATTATTACCGAGTAGGTAGGTAATAATTAACCACTAACAAATAATATAGTGTAGGTTATTAAAATACTATTAAATTATTGTAAAGTTGTTAAGAATATTATTAGATTAATTATAAAATATTACGATAAAACGTTATAATATTTTTTTAAATATAACTTAGTAGGTATCTACTTAGGTAACTCTATTAGTTTATTTATATTTTATCAGTCTACTATCGACAATTTGTAATATCCTGTTAGCTGTTTAAAACTGATTTGAGAGGAGGTAATTATTGAATAAGGTTACAAAAATAATATAAATTTAATGAAACACTTAGGTATGTTTCGGAGTACCTAAACATGCTAGTTGGTCTTGAACGATTAATTATTATACGACTCTCAAAGCGCGTTTAAAAAGATCTAAACAATGAAGAATAAGGTAAACGGCTACTAGTTCGTGATAGTACGTAAGTTCGTAAGTTTTTTTTCTAGCTCAAATAATAAGCAAATGGAATATTATTTATAAAAATTCTTCATTACTGCAAAAACTCTATTATTTAAGCTATCTAAAAAACCAAGTACCAGCATTGTGGCGCCAAAAATGAGAGTAATACGAAGCTTCAAACTCTCAGAGAGCCAAAATCAGCCGTGCGGCTTGCAAAGGTTGCTCTCACCGTAAGGTTAGCGCTCCAACTTCTTAAGCTTATAAAAAGGCGAAGGAACGTCAATTTAAATAAAACTTGTAATAGTGGTTTCATGTGTTCCTTGACAATTGATTTGGCTTAGAAAAAAGTTATATGAAAACGTAGAATTCCTTTAAAATTGCGATTAATTGACTCACGAAATAGCGTACATATTATTTTTCGTGTGTCCCCTATTTCGTGACACTACCGATTCAAGGATATTATGGATAACATTTTGATGCTTGGTTTTTAAATAATTATTTATGATAATTTAAATGTAAGTTATGAAACAAATAATGCATTTATTTAAGTTTCTCTTGACCTAAATTCGGTATATGTTTCGTTCACTAGAATTTATATGACACGAGTTTGAAGTTCACATATATGACCAATTAAATTTTTATTATCGTTTTTAAATTTATTAAACCCTTAATCATTATTAAAATATCCTAACTGTATGCATAAAACCTTATCCCGAAATAGGGGACATGAGTTCACGAACTTAGAAACAGAGCAAAATTTTGTCACGAAACAGGATCCAAACAAGAGGTCCGCAGAACAATTTAATATAAAAAAAAGTTCAAACTATATAACTATAAATTATGTATTAACTTACTGTCAAAAGACCAAAGTTTAGCATACAAAAGCTTTCATACTGATATCATGCTTGGTTATTTTTAAATAAAATGTTAAAGTCGTAAGAGCCTTAATATACCGAAGTAGGGGGCACTTACCTTAGTTTTAGCTTGGTTTTATACATGTACCTAACTACGTTTGTTCTTTTAATTTCCGTGGGCTATAACTGTCGCTAACCTGTTGTAGTTATTTAATAAGTTAGTTTTTTATACAGCAAAATGCAGACATTTGTTCACAATCACACCTGATGTTAAGTGAGATGCAGTTTACCTACCCAACAAATGCCTTTCACACTTAATGTAAGTGAACATTATTAATGCTCACTTTCGCCTTGAAGAGACCTGGATTATAGTGTTCGGGAATAGGCCTGGACCGTGAGTTTAGGGGGCCTTGGGCTAATACTTAGGGGCCCACCTAGTTACTCAAAGTGCAGAAAGAAATTACACAGTAAATTTTTTTTTTTACTTGACTTAGCTGGGGGCCCCTTGAATCCATTGAAGCCCAAGATCCGGCCCTGTTCTGGAAAATATCAGCAGGCAGCGAATTTCTGTTCCTAGCTAGACCCAGCAGACATTTGATAGTATTCAGCCCTTATTAGTCGCCCGTCTGTCCATCTTCCGCTTAGCACTAAAGGCGTTAATTTTAAGCTCTGAACTTTCTATTTACTCTTGATTAATTTCGTTGCGGGTCTTTGAGGCTGACAGGAAAAGCTGTCCCGGGATTACTCGTTGTGTACTTACTTTCAGAGTTCTGTTGTTGGCGAAGCGACAAGGTTCTGGATAAAGTAGAATGAGTTGCATTGGGGAACTCTTGTTATCTTAACTATCTTAACCCATCTAATACAAGCTGCCGAACGTTAAGTAATCGTACGTTTGTTCGTTTCAGCCGAATGACGTCCACTGCTGGACAAGGCCTCCTCCAAGGTTTTCCACAATGAACGGTCCCGCGCTGCCCGCATCCAGGCTCTTCCTGCGACCTTTACCAGATCGTCGGTCCACCTAGTAGGAGGCCTGCCCACGTTAAGTAATATGAAAAGTAAATAATGTATCTGGCGCACTTTAATATCCTTTTCGTTCAGCCTTTTCTGAATGAAACGGATACTGAAGGAAGAGATGGGCAACAGTTGACTTAATGTTTTTAAAAGTAAGACCTCATTTTCACGGGATAGAGTTTCATCAAAATCCGTTCAGTAGTTTTTGCGTGAAAGAGTAACAAACATCCATCCAGACATCCAAACTTTCGCATTTATAATACTAGTAGGATTGTTTTAATAATGAGTACAATAATATATGCTGTATCAATTGTTTCTCCATTTAAATTTATAAACGTACATGTCAATATTGTCCCATCCAAATTAGATTATAACAAATTGGGCGGGTGACGGAGCCCTCATTTGGATGGGCCAGCACGAGTTCGGACAAAACTTATAATTTCGTTACGGTAACCTAATCTCCGTAACTTTACGCCAAAAAAGGATAACTCAATACTTATTATCTACATCCCCTGAAAAGATCAAGCTGAAAAAACATTTGGTGCTTACTAAGCTTCAATTTCTAGTGCTTTGTGTTAAAAATAGATTGCGAACTGGGTGTTTCCCAAAGTTGTTGTAAGAATCAACCCCTTTCAGATTCTTTACAATATGCTGCATATTATTTTTCATCATCTGGCTTTAATGCCTAAAAGAGAAAGTAAATATAAATTAAAAGGAACTTCCTGCCCCGTACAACCAAACTGTGGAATGGACTGTCGTCTGCGGTGTTTCCGGACGGATACGACCTGCAAGCTTTCCAGAGGAGAGCGTATCTTCACCTTAAAGGCCGGCAATGCAGCTGTAACGCCCCTGGGTCTGCGGGTGTCTATGGGCGACGGTAATCACTTACCATCAGGTGATCCGTCTGCTCGTTTGCCTCCTCTCACATAAAAAAAAAACTATTAGTTATTAGGTATAATAGGAATTAATGCGTTTTGCAAACCAAGAGCTCGTACTACTACTCGTATGTTCGAATGGCTGTCACGGTTTTCCATATGGTTGTGTACAAACTGCAAACTATACTATCTCTGCAACCTGTATTAGTTTACTACAACGTCTATAGTGGGTTGAGTCAATCTTTGCCCTTTTTCCCATTATTTGTGGTCGGCTCTCCTTGTTCTAAGGCGTCAGGACAGTCTGTCCTGGGTTGTCGAATGGGTTGAGTCAAAAAATATAATAATAGCTACTACTTACCATTGATGGGTAATCTTGCCAACATAAACAAAGAAACAGCGAAACATCTGCTGGCGCCACATATTTTGATAGATTATGAGGCGTGAGAAACAAACACTGGCCTATTTTTATCGTAAAGGATTTAAGCCTACGTCCTGATTTCATAACCCATATCTTTTTGCTAATAATGTAGCATGGCCGAGCACCATGACACGTGTAGAAAATAATTTTATCTTGTAGTAGACTTTAGATAGAGGCGGATACAAAATTAGGATCTACGATAATGTCGCAAAATATTTAAACCCAACCTAAATAACAAGAATAAAGAATTAATAAAGGTCGAGTGTTCGTCTTTATAAATTACCATAACACTACTAATGCTTTGGGACAACTCGTATGTTATGAGAACAAACTTTTAGAATGTTATGAAATTGATGGGAGCTGAGCAGTTATAGCATTATATTTTTATCTCTAGATTTGACTTATTCACACAACTTCTTAACTCATTCTGTTGAAAGAATTATGACATAAAACATCACTTTACATACCTACTGCGTTAACAATATTGTTATACTCTATTACCTGCTCTACTTCCAAAGTTTTTTAGTAAACAACGTTATTAATAGCAGCATTTTGTTATAATGTACTGCGAGTAGGCATGTTTGTGATGTTTGTATAATAACGCGAACGTAAACACTTTTAAGTGTACACAATATGTATCAACCTGGATTTATGTTGTTAATACGAGAATTTTATTAGCATATCACATTATTCTTCTGGATAAAAAACAGAAAGATGCGTTGTTTTGTTTTTGACGAGTAAACACTCGTACGTACGTGGATAAAATTCCCTAAGAAAGTTGTTACGAACCCTTATTTGAGAAATTTATGACAATAGGATGGTATTTTTTAAAAGGGGGCGCTGCTGCGCGTAAACAAACATGGGATGGAGTAAAATTTATTTATTTTTCTAGTATAAAGTGACTTATTCGTTAGTTTAAAGTAGTGCTGGAGTGCAGTGGGCTACGGACATTGTGTATTACATGGAGTTTTGTCTGACTTTGCCGTATAAACAGTGAAATTAGTGACTGATTGTGCCGGATTATCTGTGCAAATATTACGACAAGTTATTTACTGGACATGCGAAATAATCATATAAACCGACGATATACTACAGACTGATGATTCGAAATCTATTTAGTGCTTGAACTGTTTATTATTTTTGGAAGTGAATATATTTATAACCTCAATACTGACTCAGTGCCCGTAATTAAATCATTCTGTGAACATTCAACGCCATCTATTGTTTACAATTGGAAGCTTCTTGCAAGACGAGAAGGCTGCTTTACACGGAGGATTGTCAGGAAAAACAAGGGCCATTTTAGTACCTTGAGTCGTCAACAGAATGCGTTATATGTCACTTCATTAACTAACTCCTGCATGCTAATGCCCATGCATGAGCGTAAAAAGGATCTCAGAGTTGCATCAACCTTATACAACTCTAAAATCCTCTCCAGCCATGAATGAGGCACCGAATCATAGGCCTTCTTATAGTCAATCCAGGCAGCAGAGAGAGCTTTCCTTCTCCGCCGAACTTGTTGGCTAATGGTCATGTCTATGAGGAGGAGCTCTTTAGTACCACGAGACCCAACCTTACATCCATTCTGAGCAGGGGCCAAAATATTGTTCGCGACAATATGTGTGTTAATTTTTGTGGTCAGAATAGATGTTATTATTAGTTAATAACATAGATAGGCAATCGATACAATTTACCGTTAATTAAATTTATTATTAAAAAAACATTAGAGAAGTTGTCAGTAATCTTATTATTTACCTGGGTAATAACATTCTGAAAACTAATGTTAGAAAAATTAATAATTGTCTGATCAAATAAGAGTCCCCAGAGCCTGAGGGATTAAATAACTGGGACTGGAACTAATAAATAACAAGCCACGGGAGAGCCCGGGTGGCGAGCGCGTGCTGCAGACACCAGCTCAATGTTATATCACGATTACGACAGGCATTAACTTAAACAGTGTAGGTATATGCTGTCTATTTTCAAATTGATTGGTTTTAGTATTTAATCACTTGGATAACTTGGATTAGTCGTACTTGGATTATAACGTGCACGTGAGTGGCCGTTCCTTAATTATCAGTATTGAATATTATGTATCCTTTTAATGGTTCCGTATCATGTACCCTTGAGACCGCTTGTGATAGGATTCCTCTCTCTATGAATCAACGCCTAAACAAGCGAAAATGTAGAGTCACGGGGATCGCGATTGGAGTCCCACAGTTTTAGTCACGAAAGAAGAAGACTAGAGACTAATTATCCCATCTCTCTGCCCGCAGCTTTCAGAGATCTCTTTTCTCTATTTTAATGTAACGTTTTCTCATTGGCTATAACGATACAGTTATTTTAACGTTTTAGATTTTTCACAATTAACAGATCGGCCATACTGCAATTCCTTCGCCCTCGAAGGTCTACTCATGGCACACTTGACGCCTTGCATTGGGTCCCAGCTGTGCACCTGGCTAGATCCACTCCGCTATCTCCACCACCATAACATTCGCACCACATGCTGACCACCTTTGGTTCTGCTGAAATGTGAAATTATCACACAGTACATCTACACAGTATTACTAATACCAAGTTAGGAATAATCTAATTTCCGATTTAGGCTTAATGATTGCGTTATCTAATTAAGCATTATTATGCTATCGCTTCGAGTAAACAGTAACGTATTTATTTAAAAAAAATATCTATTTAGTAACCTGGCGATCTGCGACAGGTTTTACACAGTATTTTTTACCATCGTCAGGGAAAGACACCGTTATTTTCATACTTGAAAAGTCTAAATAATATTTTTCATCGTGCACGTGGGCGCCCCATCCCTGCCAACATAAGTCGCAGACTAGTCGCTTTATCGCCATTCCACCAGAACCTTATCCATCATTGCAAACGCAAACGCGAATCTGCAAACGATAAATTGATAGTAAGTACCCCTTTTGTCTTGGTTGACAGAATTCAAAATTAAAATATGTATTGGGTAATAATTATAGCCGTTCTGTACTTACTTAAGCATTAAATCAGACCTCTTCTGTTTCAATTTAAAATACTGGCTGGGTGGGAACAATTACGAGTAGAAAAGAAAAAATAAACATTGCTTGATCTTGTGCGATTTTTTTGCGAAACGGGGATCTGTACCGACAATGGTGCCCTAGCCCGACTTGAGCGATACTCGAACCGGCGTGTTTTAGCGATGGCCGCCTCCGACCAGCTGTACCCCAACTGCGACGCCAGCGTGTGGCTGCGCTCCTGCGAGCAGGAGGTCACCGAGCCTCTCGACGGAGAAATAACAGGTCAGTATCCTTCACTTCATTACCTAATCTCTATGCTGAATACCCTTATATCGACTGGTTTAGCGAAATAGTAGATTAATTTAATTTCCATTTTGTACATAGTATAAAATTCCTTAAACACTGGATTGTAGAGCGCACGTGCACTAGAAATCGCCTTATCTTGTGATTGCTTCAAGATCAGCACAATTACTGATTCGAAACAATGTGAACACTCGAAGTAATGATTAGATTGAATCGGAGCACACATTAAAAGCTTAGGCGCAGACCACTGGACTTTGTTGGTTGTTGTTGGGTCTGGCTGATAAATCAGTACGGAGAAGTATGAACGACGGGTAGAGATTGCCCATTGNTTTTTACTTCAATTCCTTGCTAGATGTATTCTAGATGATGAAGCATTTTGTAGAATAACATTTACTACTGATTTCTTTTCGAATAAATTAGTCAAATTGGTCAAGTAAGTATTATGGTAAATGAATAGATTCTGCAGCGTGAATATTGACCTGTCACGTATTTTGTTTACAATACTTACTATTTTCTTGAAATATTTTTACCATTAGGGCCTACCTTCCCAAAGTTCCCATCTGTCTGCAGAGCACCCAGCTAAAAGAAGTGGACCCTTCAAATACCTAGGGTCAGTCATCAGTAAAGATGGGTCAATAGACACTGATATCACCCATCGCATAAATACTGGGTGGATGAAATGGAGAGAACTATCCGGTGTGCTATGCGATACCCGAATGCCCGTGCGCATAAAGGGACCAGTATACAGAGCAGCCGTCAGACCAGCCATGACATACGGATCCGAATGCTGGCCGCTCAAAAAGCAGTACGAAAACCAATTGCAGATGGACAGGTGGTGTAACTAGGCTGGACCATGTAAGAAACACACACATAAGAGGCACCTTTAAAGTGAGACCTATCCCAGCTAAATTGCAGGAGACCCGTCTGCGGTGGTACGGAAACGTCATGAGGCGACCACCCGACCATATGACCAGAAAAGTGCTAGACATCCAAACTAAGCCCCGCGGACGAGGAAGACCCCGAATTACATGGATGTCCGTAATCAATAACGACCATAAAGAAGCCCAGGTTAACAGTAAGACAACCCAGGGCCGACCCGCCTGGAGACGCATGACGCGGAGGGCCGACCCCAAATAAAATGGGAATGGGCCAGGCAAAGTAGTAGGGCCTACCTTCCCAAAGTAATTCGTATAAACAGCTATCTGCCATCAAGTCTGTCCTGCCGTTTCAAAGAGGTATATTTGCTGGAGCAAACAGTCATATCTTTTTCCTAAACAAATAGCCACCAACTTCTGTAGCACTTATATATGCCAGCTATAAAATCTTGCAGGAAAACATCTCGAACTGGTTCATGCAAAGCATACTAACAAACCATTACCCGCTTTTCCAAACTTGGCTATTCCCTCGTTTTATGTACTCTTTCCTTTACCCTTATTGTGCTATCTAGGATTTTACGTTCAACTTACCCAAATGGGCCGTATCATTTTTATTTTCATAAGCCTGGTGTGTACTTTAATAAGATCCCCGTTTTGGGAAAGGTTCCGTTTCATAGGACAATTGAATATAGATCGGAGGTTATCGAGAACACAATATGCCAATATGCTTTCGGATGTTGGCCTGAGATGTTTTTGATTGGGATATCGAGATCGATAATAATCGAAGAATAGTAAAAATAATATGAAATTGGTGAAGGTTTTTTTTGTTTTTTTTTATTGCGCACACGCACACATGATTGACATTTGACATGATTACACATAGCTTAGGTTTATACATTATTTGTTTTTCTCTTGTATTTTCTAAAAAATCGTAAAAGACATTCATAAGTTAGCTATTTTATTCGCTAAGTTGCTACAAAAAATTGTAATTTAAAAGATATGTCTCAAGTAAAATGTAAATTGAAATGTATTTTAATTCCAGCTCATTGGTATGTTTATTCTGTTTCGTAAAAAGATCGTAGAAAAAAGTACTACGAACCTACGAGAACCGTCAACTGTCGTAGCAGTGCTCGCGAGTTCAACGGATAAGAAGTCAATGACCATTTCAATTTTCTACAATTTTGCTACGAACATTTAAAAATAACTACGACGCCTATTTCGTTTGCGTGAAATTCAAAAGCTTTCATTTTGTAATTTATTCATAAAATATTTGAAAACTTATTGTAAAGAAAACTTTTAACATGAAAATGTTGAACATGCATACGAGTTATGTATATGTTACGGTCAAAGTGATAAATGTGAAAATTATGAATAATCGCCGGTTATTATGAATAATTACCGAATGATTTGGTAAATGTGATTAATATGAGGTCATTTATGTGTGTATAAAACTTAATAGGCGGCTTAGGGGTGGCCCAAGGGCCACCCCCGCCGCACCTTAACCTATTTTTCACTTTAAATCAAAACATTCTGTTATAGGTATCATGGAAAACTAATATTATGCAAGAAACACTCCAAACTCATATGCCAATTTATATTAATATATGATATCAAAACGTTCAAAAGTTTGGCTGTACACGAGAACGTACTCAAGATGTTGATCTCTTTTATGAAATTTGTTAGTACTGAGCTTGAATTATTAAATAATGACTGTTAAATGTGATTCATTTATCACTTTTACCGCGACTGTCGGTAATTATTAATAATAACCGGTTATTATTAATAATTTTCAATTTATCACATTAACCGTAACATATACACTAAAAAGGGCTTTTATGTACAGTAATGTATGTTCGATTTCTACGAAACAAAACAATTAGTGCCGAGTGAGTAACGGATGTATACTTTCTGAAAGTGTTGATCGTGATGGATAAGGAGTGAATGAGACAAAATACTGTAAAAGTTAGGAAAATAAACTGACTCAACGTATCCTGCTTTTTATTGCTTGAGGAAGTCTCAACCCCAGTTCTTTGGATAAGGTTCGTTCGTTTAGTCAAATGACGTCCACTGTTGGACAAAGGCCTGTTCCAGGGATTTCCATAACGACTGCCATGGCCCTGCGCTGCCCGCATCCAGATTCTTCCAGCGACCTTCACCAGATCGTCGGTCCACCTAGTGAGGGGCCTGCCTATTCGTACTAGTGGTTCGTGGTTGTCACTCGAGATAACTTTTCTGCCCCAACGGCCATCAGCTCTACGAGCTATGTGCCCCGCCCACTGCCACTTTATTTTAGCATTGGATAAGGTAAAAGTACCTGTTAATGTTCTTTGAATCCAATACGGTCGGCCTAATTTTTTAAATATTCCACACATAGAGGTAAAACGACTGAATGTCCCTGAAAATGCAAACACACGACGAAACAAACGGGTGAAATCGAATCGGCTTAATGGATCGTCGCTTTAGATTCGATTTAGATTTTGCCACGTCAATCTTCATTCCGTTGACAGAACAATTTCAAATGCGGCTTTGTATGCGGACTGACGTTATCAAATATTGTTCAGGGTATGCAAAGTTGAAGCTAAACTAACTGTACTTACTAGAGAGGAAAAATTGTAGTTAATACTAACGCTCTACGTACGCCTTGATGGCACGATGCTATGAGAACATGTCTTTAAGTTTAAGATTTAGTGGCATATAGTATGTACACTCCAAACTCACCCTCTTAATGGACAACACGCATAAGTTGTAATATTAAGTCAAATTATGACTTAATTTAAAGTTTAGATCACACACATTACACTAGTTTTTATTTCACCTCAATCCATCCAGTACCGAAGATAGAGCCTCGAGAAGTTTACGGACATTTTAAAATTTTCAAAAATTTCCAATATTCGCGCGTGACGTCACAACATGATTTTGCAGCCCCCGCACGTTAACCCATTTACCACTTTTTGTCTTTTTCCAACTAAAATAAAATTTTACCTAACTGACAACTATTGTTAGTTGTCATCGTTCAATCACATTTCAAACTAGGCGCTAAAAAAGTAACCATTATTATGCCACCTATTGCCAATTTTGTGCACTATGAAGTGTATGAAGCCATTTTTACATTTTTAGAATTTTTTTTTTAGGCACTTAAATATAAATTTTCTGGAAAAATAACCAAGTTTGTGTCTCTGTGCTCAATAACGAGTAAATAGTCCAGTTATTTGTTAATTTTACTTGGAAAGTTTTCCGGAATTTTTGAAAATTGGTGAATAAATAGATTTCGCAATGTTCTTTCCGAATTTTGTGACCTCGTTTATAGCCGCGCGCGCGCCCGCCTTATTAATGAAAAAAATCCGCCTTAAAAAGGTTTTTGACAACTACTTTTTTCATTTTATAATTCTTGGGACATAGACAAGCTAAGAAGCTTTGATAAATGTGATAAATTTCATGTAATGTAAGTTAAATAGATTTAGAGTTGTGAAACAGTCAAATTAATGTACCTGCTAAATTGCGAGTTATTTTTTCTTTGATCATGGCAGGACACGCTGCCGGGTGTCCTAAATATGCTGAAGTATAAAAAAATTCGCGTTGAAGTATACATTTTTATTGTCTTGTTAGTTTC
>NW_021130559.1:0-627 GCF_004193835.3 Ostrinia furnacalis
AAATTGTAGGTACTATCGAGGACTCGGACGCCTTGACACCTTAAGGGCCTAAATTGTTTGCACACACACGCTCGATTAAGCTACGCCCCCATTCATTCATCTTTCGGGTCTAAGCAGCGTCGGCGCACCACTGTAGATGTTTGCCCTAGCAAACCAAGCTCTATGTAAAGCGTTTAGGATTGAGTATTGGTTAGCTTACCCGCATCCGTAGCGCTCGTTTGGCAACGTCGCATTTTAGCAAATTTGAAACCCAATAAAGCATCGCTACAAAATATTATATGGGGCTTCGTGTAAAAATTGAACTAGCGATTGCCCGCTCGGGTCACAAAATTGCTATCGCACATTCCGAGGTAACTGTGCAATTTCCTGAGAAAAAAGTAGCTCTTTCTATAATTATTGTTGATACTAGCTGACCCGGCGAACTTCGTACCGCCTTATATCAATCTTTCTGAGAGATTTTCTTAATATTTTTTTCCGTAAGAACCATCCTTGGACTTCCACAAACATTTAAAAAAAAGAATTATCGAAATCGGTTCAGCCGTTCACACGTGATGCCGTGACAACGCGAAACTGGTTTCATTTTTATATATATAGATTAAGATTGTAAATCTCATGATATTAGTTTAG